>NC_089821.1:130545438-130846784 GCF_035046505.1 Tiliqua scincoides | reverse complement strand
GACCTTTCTAACGACATGGATTTTAATCCTTTGACACAACCTTGGTTTCCCACCCAGACATGTTAAATTGTTGGATCCTTATTTTCTTTTTTAAGCAAAGGTATTATGGTGCTAACCAGTTTAATACAGCTAATTGGAGCTAATTGCAGTTTGGTTACCGAAAATGACCCCAAACCTCAAAATTAAGGCATGAATTTTTGAGCCAATGAATTCACATTAGGGTTAGAAACACTGTTTTGGTTGGCATTAGAGAATTACTGCATGTTCACACAGCTCTTTGCAATGATGTACATTTTCATAGCTTTCAAAAATACCCAGTTATATGGAAAACAGTTATATGTCTTCCAAAACCGGATGTGTGCAAGGACTTCCCATTCTCATTCATTGTAAGAACATATAATTCTTACAAAGAATTCTTTGTAAGAACACAGAAATTGCCCTGTTTTTACACAAAGTATTCCAAGGCCAAGCCAAGAAAGTGGAAGAATATCCTATCTTGTGTGGCATACTTTGATTTTCATAGCTTTACTCTTTCAACTGCTTCTGATTAAAACCACATTTCAAATTTTGGTCACGATTTCTTCTTTCATCTGATTTCATCCAAGCTTCCACAAAATGCATCCATGTTCTTATGTTTATTTTCCTATTTTTTCTATTTATTTAGATATTGCATGCATTTACATGTGTGATATAGTTTGTTTCTCACAGGCCAAAATAAATTTGCAAGCTAAATAAGGTTATGACATTCATCCATTTTTTACTTTCATCCATGCTCTGGTCCTAACTAAATGAAAGTGCAAGGTATACAACTGATGACATTCAGATGTCAAAATCTGTAAATGGCACATTTGCCTATAATGACATAATACCAAGTGAAAAAACATATTTTGCGCTGGTGCAACACTGCTACTGGTCACTGTTCTCAGAAATGATTTGTTCATTTCATAAGAAGGGCCATGAAAAAATCTTCCAGCATTTGATGATATTTTGCATGAACATTATTGAAAACACCCCAACATATACTCTAAGCACACCCCATAGAATGATGTCTTGTTTCCTTTCAAAAGAAACATCACCTTGCAATTTATTTATTTACTTACTGACTTCACTCAAGTTGCAACAGAAGCTTACTGGGCAGTGTAGAGTCAGTGGCCAGTTCTCTGGATGCTGGCCTGCACACTCACAGATATGATTAGAAGTTCAATGGGTGAAACCAATTTATAACAATAGTTTTTATTTTATAAACAGTTTTGATTTTATATAAAACAAAATGTATGATTTCTCCACATGTAGTCTGATTCTGTATGCTTTGGGAGCGAGATGCCACTAGGATAAATCTAGCTTGATAGATTTTTTTTGGAAAAGGTTCGTGATGATGACAATTTCATCCTTACGATATAGACTTAGGTTTGGCACAGGAAGTGGCAAACCTGCACCTGGGCACCTGCACCACTTCTGACAGCAAATGGGTATTCCCAAGGTTTCATACAAATACTAATATGGGTTGAGCATCCCTAATCCGAAATGCTCCAAAATCTGAAACTTTCTGAGTACCGACATGACACCACAAGTGGAAAATTCCACACCTGACCTCCTGTGATGGGGTTACAGTCAAAACACATGTGCAGTTTAATCAGCTCCCCAAGGGATAAAGACCCTCCAGTCCCCTTCAGCTGTGATATCTCTTCCATACATGCCCAGATTCTCCCATGCAAGCACACCCACAAAGGGTAATAAAATGGCAATAAAAAGGGTAATATGTTTTAAAAATATTGTATAAAATTACCTTCAGGCTATGTTTATATGTATATGAAATACAAATGAATTTAGTGTTTAGACTTGGGGCCATCCCGAAGATAGCTCATTACGAGTATGCAAATATTCCAAAATCTTTAAAAAAATATCCAAAATCCGAAAAACTTCTGGTTCCAAGCATTGCAGATAAGGGATACTCAAACTGTATGTCAAGGTGAACTAGTATAGAAGGAATAATCAACCTGTACGTCTAAGTGAACTAGAATAGGGCCTCCCATATGCTCATTTTCTCTATGTGGTAATTTTTTAAATGTTTAAAGTAGCATTCAAATATGAGCCTTCACCTCAAGTCTGAAGTGGTAGAACTCCAAAACAAATTTACTATCTCAGTGAACAGAATGTGTGTTTCTTTAAAGACATGCATTTGCAGAAGCTTTTCCAGCTTCAGAGCTCTGAAGGAAGAAGAAAGGAAGCATATCATTTCTCTGAGCCACGATCAGGAGACAACTCCTCTTAAGTACATCTCTAGTGTAGGAGTCCAAGAATGAGTCAAACAATGAACAAGACAACAACAGAGATGAAGATCAGCAGCAGAGTGGTACTATAATTCACTTTTTCTTTTTATTTACACCACAAGAATAACAAGTTGTCATAATGTGGTACAAAATACTGGACTTCTATTAAAGTTGAAATTGAAGTTGGTATTGTCAGAGAAAGACACCATTGGCCAGTAAAAAACAAAACAAAAACAACAAAAATGGGAATGAGAGCCAGGAAAAAAAAAAAACTTTCAACTCCACCAAGTAAAGGAAAAAAGGTCATCAGGAAATTTAAGTACAAAGAATATGCTACCATCACTTAAATGGTTCATACAGTTAAGAGTGAGTCTAAATTACAGAATAAACTGGTAGCTGCTACCAATGGTGACAACATACTGAGCATGTATAGGTATAAAGCAGAATATAATAGAGTTACAACTTTTGGTTCTACATATTTGTAATAAGCTCTTGGGTGAATAGTTCTCCACTCCGTATATCTTGCCTCCAATGTAGAGCACCAGAAGTGTTAAATTATTATTTCTTTTTCCATAGGATACCTTTTCATCAATATCAAATACAAGGTGAAGCTGGGAGGAAACCAAGCTCAACTATCACTATGAAGAAACTTCATTTCTTGCTGATATAAAGTTGTGTTTGTAACCACAGTGATTTGCACAGTGTCACTGCTTAAAGTGAAGTCTACTGTCACATCACCCCAAGTAATTAAAAAATGTTAACAGCTGTGCTGAAGAGTTAAAGTCCTTGTCCTTTTCATCTGAGAATTAATACAAAACAAAGTCGGCGTAGGGTTGTGCCTGCCTTATCCCTTCCCTGCCTAAAAGAAGAAACAAAACAAAACTCCTCCCCCTTCCCCCTTTCAAAGAAATGACACAGGCAGTTTACTTATGTGTTCTGTGTAGTTTCCCCTAGAACATTATTTCTACATAAATACAATAAACTCTTACTGGTTTGTCACAAGTGCTAGATAATTTTTTTCTTAAAATGTCAAATATTTAAGTAGTCCTTTTAATTTTTTTTCCATTTTATAATAAAAAGCACAGGTCCTTAATAAGTTCAATAAGACGAACGTTTTTCCCCTCCATGCTCCTCATTTTTAATTTGCATGACAGAACCCAACATTTTATCTCTTGCTAATACCATTAGAGGGGACTTTTTTTTCAAAGCTGCCAAGTGTGGCATGCAAATCTGTATACAATATAAAGACATGCCAACCTAACAGACCATGCAACCTCAAGGTGTAGGAAACTTAAAAAAATATATTCATATATATTTTATATATATATATTTATATATATCTATATATATCAATGCCCAGAAAATGTGGGCCCAAAAAGTTTACAAAAGGAAGAATGGAATGAGTACATGACCAATAAAAAGGAATGTTTGTGTATCGAAAGTAAAATAAACCCCAAATACTTGATTATTAGTATTGTGTAGTACAATCGGGGACTCACTTCTGGGCAAAACAGTTTTAAGATGTTCCTCCTTTTCTAACTGCTACAAGAGAAAGGCCTCCCAATACATTGGAAGCTAGGTTAGTGAAAACAACCACTAGTATCTTGCTGGTGGAACTCAGGTACCTCCAAATTTGTATTAAAAATGTGGGAATTATAGGTACATTGCCTAAATCAGCTGGGATTCTTGGTTTATCCACACAGCTCAAAAGTATTCCCATCAGGTCCAAGTTAAGTAAACATCTAGAAAAAATCAAGGCTACAGTGGTACCTCCCCAACTCCCATGAGGCCAACGTTCCCTTGTAGAAGGAAACCCAGACTCAGTGAGATTACGCAATTGCCATTGTAAAACAGATCCAAAAGCTTTGGACTGTGAGGCAGACTGAGGCATAACAAAGATGTTACAACTTTAGAAAGGTTTGCATTGACAACGATGTTTGTAAGAAACAAAGAATCTTAAACATCACAACATTGAAAGCAGTTACTGGTCCAGGCCATCATACCAACACCACAGAGTTGCGTAACAACCATTTCTTACAATGAAAAATGTAAATGCTTTGACAACACAAAAATTGGTGTTGAAAATAAAATGTATTTTAAACTAAGTGATTATGAATGAATCACTTTTATTGACAGTGATAAAGGAGTAAATTAACAAAATATGAAATCAGGCGATTCCACAGCAAAAATCTTTTAAGATCACAGCAGCAAGGTAGTCATTTTATAAAATATACATTTTAATCTTTACTGTCAAACGTTACTCTTAGAGTATGTTCTTGGCAATTCTAATGCCAAAAAGTATTCATTAATTTGAATGTATTTGGGTTAGCAAGAATTCAAATATTGTAGTGTCTATCTTAAAAACTGCAGCTCTAGCATTAAATAAAACCCCAAAACTCTCTTCTGGACTCACTCAGATTTGTTTTATGCTTAAATTCTCACAACTCTGCTCTGAATGGAATGAAAAAGAAAACTTCTTCCAGAACCCAAAAATAAGTTACTATAAAATGACCCTGTCAGTTATACCAAAAATTAAAAGAAAAAAGGAATAATTTTCAAAATACCACTGGTTATTCAGATAAGGGACATGAAATATCCTACACTGCTTGAAAAAAAACACATCAATTCAGTCTCCTCCAGCCATCTAATTTCACTACTAAAAGTTTAGTTACTTACTTTGAGGGTAAACTCCGCCACCCCCAAAAAATTCAATGGAAGAAGGAAATGGTGGCAAAGTTTAGTACCCTCCCAGCCAACAAGAAATTATTACTATTCATTATGAAATAGTCTTGTAGAGGACTTACTCAACCAGAGTGGTTCAGGAATAAGTTCTATGTTTGCATTAGCATTAACTTCACCAACAGAGTTCGGCAGATCTTCAACATGGTCACTTAAGTTATTAATGCCTTTAATAATCCCTGCCACACTCTGAGGATATACGATACATCACTCTTTGTAATACTAATACATTTTTAAGGTAAGAAAGTTCCTTATTTTCTTTACGTAACATAGCAACTATGACTGAAGAACTGAGAAAATATACAATCCATTTCCTGATATAAAAAGACCTTGGAATCCTTCCTTTTGTGAAAATGGCTTTCTGAAAATGAAGCGTAACAATCTGCAACTGTCCAAAATGACCATGAAAGCCACTGACTGTACAACAGTCCAAACACAAATGAAACCCGAATGTGCAAGGAAAAGTGAAATAGGTCCAGACAATGGTTACTGTTTGGAAACACAGCTATTAAATGGAAACTAAAAAGGAAAATTCATGCAAATAAGGCTGTTTCAGGAAGTCGGTGAAAACCAGTAGAAAAGAAAGCAACAACAAATTCGTATTTGCCAGAAAACTCATTTTGTTAAAAGAGAATCAAGGTGAAAAATCTTAAATTAAAATAGCAATGTTTAGGGTAGTTGCTCAGTGGCTCAAATGTTGGCATTCTGAAAACATTCCAAACTACAGTTTGAAAATGGTCATGTTTCAAACCAGATCTCTTTTCTGAAAAACCCTTACATACCAATTCACAAATAAGTGTTTTACAAGGGATCTTCCCATGGCTCTTACTGAAAATCTGCATTTATTGATATATTCTGTATAAATGCATTATAAATATTTTACCAATGATTTGTAAGAGTCAGGTTTCTAAGCTTGGAATACATTTGGAATATACATTATACATATACATTTATATATTTATTTATACCTAAAATATTAAGCAGTATCTCATGCTAGTTGCTTTTAATAAAAAGCATTCCAATTTTTTTTAAAATTGCAGTTGTGTCTGACGCATGCTTTAAAACCAAATTGATAGTTTAAATGGTTATACATAATGTATAGGAGAAGATGGTGGAATTTTTAAAAACAGCTGAATTTTAGAAACCCAACAGTATTTGCCACATTACTGGCAACTACCTTAATTTCATTTTAAACAGCAATTAAAAAAAAATCCAAACTTGTAGACTGTTTTAGAGAAGCTCCGGCCATTGCTTATTTTAAGAAGTCATGCTAGTACAAACCCTACAGCCTTTCTTGCTGACTGCAGTTATTGGCCTACCCTGCCAGAGGAACTGCTGCAGAGTTATTTTCTTAAGGCATTGCCCCTAAAACATTGGAAAAAAAACCAGCTGCCCAAATCAATCCAATCTGTTTTTTTTAAAGGCACAAACTCTTCAGATGGCTTTGGAGAAACAAAAGCCGATCCCCTTTCTGGGCTATCTTCCTTGTTCTTCGTCTCCATACGTATATAGTCTGCATTATATAGGTATAAAAAAAGCTCAGGTTCTCTTTTTGCCCTTCATATAAAAAAAAAACACAAAAACCTTCTCATATTGTTTGGGTTTTGAAGAGAGTGTCTGAATCACAGGTAGGCAAGAGTCACAAAAACGGAAAATAAAAAAAACTACAATATGGTTTGAGTGGTCATAATGGAGGGTAATCAAACTTTAAGCACCAGTTTTAAAGAAAAGTTGTCGTGTTCTTGTTAAATCTTTGATTTCTTTTTTTCGTAAAGTTGGCAAGTCTGCCAAATACTCCACTGGCTTCTTGCCTCTTATGGCTTCCATTTAAGAAAAGAGGAAGAATGCTCAGTGCACGTGTCCTTAGTATTTCTTCTCTTCACCTGCATTTCTTTTTCCACAACCGTATTTTTACATACACGGAGACATTTTGCTTTCTTTTGTGCATGGCCGCCTTTCTGTAGTCTGGAAGAAAACCATGACAGGATGCAGGAGTAACAAGAGAAAGCTTCTTGGCAGAGCGTCAAGACAAGACGAACAAACAAGAGAACTCCAGCCCAAAAGACGAGTGCTACATGGGAGGATCCTCTTCCATGGGCTCCTCATCCGGCCTAGAAACAAATGCACCAAAAAGAGTCAAAAGAATGAGGTTGGGTGCAGTATTCCCTCTAATCTGCAGCCCTGAACGTGCGGAGCCCTACCATGGCTGCATGGGATGGTTGCAGAGCACTCGGCAATGGCCTTATCATCACTGAGCTCCGGAGCACAAAAGGGAAGCTGCGCAAGGCTTTTGTTAGAGCTGTGCAACTTAGAGGGAACAGTGATTGGGTGAAGCAGAAGAGTGAGAATGTCACAGAGGATGTAGGGATCAGATGTACAACATATAAATTCTACTACTCAGCTTGACAGTCTATAGAAATTAATATTTTTATTCTTAATAATGGCTTCAGAATATCTGAAACAAAACTTGGCCTCCAAAATTTAACAGAATTAGGGTAATTTTTAGTTTCGCCTCCCTTCAACTGAGTTTAACATTAGTATGCAAACGGAATACTCAGCCTTAAAAACTACATGTGGTTCTTTTGTGCTTCAAATTTTGGAAGCCACAGAACTAAAGAATCTTAACAGTCGGAGAAACTTCCAGGGCAGCGACTTTCACCCAGTGTGCTGTGGCACATTGATGTGCCACAAATGGTCTGCAGGTGTGCCGCGGAAGTTTGGGGGAGGGTCATATATTAGTAGGGCCACTGGAGGATGTGAGCCCCCACCCCACACACACACTGGCAGTGCGGTGTGCCTTGTCAATTGTCAAAAAATTGATGACATGACTTGGCAATTTTGGTGTCTACCGTGAGATGAAAAAGTTGAAAAATCACTGTACTAGGGGAAACAAAACCGACACCATGGCAATATGAAAAGATTCTGTTTTCGAGACCTCAGATTCTCTGATAGATGCATGATCACCCTCACTTTAAAATCTTTAAAAAATCTTTAGGGGAAGTTTTTTTCTATTATTTAAATTGTTGTAATCCACTTTGGGTCCTCCCTCTGGAGAAGTAAAGTGGGATAGAAATATGTAAATAAACAACAAATGAATCTTTTGTACTGTTGTAATCTGCAGCCAGGAGCTCCTTCCATTCAGTGAGAGTTGTGCTCACAGGAGGGGTTCTTCCATGGGTGGATGGAGCTTTTGGTCACAGGGTGTTTTATCATGAAAAGACAGAATTAAATGCTTTCTATTATTCAGCCTAAATCAATGCTTCTGCAGGCTACCTCTCTTATGGGGAAATAATGTTATGTAAGCCTTCTCATTTAAAAATGGTATTTCATTCTACAGATTTCTGTTTCTCCAGATTGATCATAACTAGTTCTTGTTATTCCCCTTCTGACATTTTTAAAGGCCTTTGCCAGTATTGTTTCTCTCTTCTGGAGTCTCTGGGATTAGTTTGCATTTTTCTTCAAGTCACAATAATTCTTCAAAATCTTTCAACTTCAAATTAGTTACAGGTAGATTGACATTATTTTCTACCTCTTTACTAAAATAGCGTTAGCTGAAATGGAGTGAACAGAACTCACTTTTTGTCAGGTGGTGGCTTGACTCCTACTGATAATGATGCCATGGCAGTTACAGTTTCTGCTTCTTCATTTTCACACTTCTGGGCCTCTATCAAAGAATAACTGACTGTTGAGGAATATCGCTGGAGTGAGTGCCAGTACTTATCTAAAGGAAATACAAAATGATATTCTTTTAGAGCATCTATTGCAGTCTTGTTTTAAGATCAGTTACAGAAGAATCTCAACAACAAACCTGACACATGGTTAATGTGTTAATCCAGTGGTTAATCCAGCAGTTGTCAAGCTCTCAGGGAGAGTTTGAGCAGATCTAAGTTCTTGCGGGGGCGGGGGGAGGCAGCAGGGCAGGGGGAAGGCACTGGCACAATCCCCAGGATTGTGCCGCTCAGGGGGGCTGCAGCAGGCTTGGGTACACTTACCAGAGCATCCTGCAGCCTCCTGGGGGTGCGGGGAGCCCTGTATGACCTTCTGCAATTGCACTCCACTTCCGCTTTAGTGGTGGGGCGCGATTGCTCCACTTTAGCTTTCAAAGCTGGGGATCCAGCTTTCCTGGGGATCATGCCACTGCCTCCTGGCTGCCTCCACCCCTTAAGGGGGCAGAGGCCAGGGCCCACAGACTGGGGTATCGCGATGCCCCAGTCTGAAAAGCCCTGGGTTAATCAACCAAAACAGTGTTCACAACCTCAACACAGCAAAGGGTGTTACAGCTGTGCCAAAGTTGAAGGTGCTGATCTAATTATTCAAGAAACTGACCATCAGTCTTCATGAAGCTTTTAGAAAGATGAGCTCTGGGGATAGTTTGCAAAAAAAAGTATTAAGAATAATTGAGAAAAAGGTGAATGGTAGGGTGGTGAAACATTAGAATTTATTTCCAGAGAATTTCTGCTTGAGGAAGAGTAAGGGGGGGCATTCCTGACCCTTCAGGAATGGGTGTCCCCTTGAGTGACTGGGCTGTGGTCCCTGTGGGTGACAACTGTGGGTGACAGTCATCACTTCCTGATGACTTCCTGATGACTGTATAAGCCTACTCTATGCAAGCACGTAGCCAATCACTACCAACAGGCAAGGCCAATCAAAGCATTGTCTCCCCTCTTGCTGTGGAGGACATCCCATTCCCAGACCATCCTGGAGAGCTGGAACATCCCTCTAATCTCTAACAAAATAAAATAGGATGCTGGAGTTGAGAATCTTCGGAAGACAGTTAAGAAAAAAGGCAACAACCCATAAGTATCTGGAAGAACAATGCAAAAGGAAAAAAGGATGTGCCTGGATAGGGATGCCAATACAAACATAGAGTCGACAAGCTACCTCACCACATGTAGCCTATTGCCCAGAAGTGAAAGTTGCTGAGCCGGTATAAGAGGTGGGTGGAAAGCCCCCTTCCAGAACAGGAATTCTCAGGTAAGAAATTCCCTTTAGAAGGGGGACATTCCTGACCCCTTGGAATCTACCCAAGTATCCAACATACTGGGTGGGCCAGGCAAGGTGGGAACATCTCAGGATCTCTACAGAACCCACCTACAAAAGGCAGCCATATCCACCTTATAAGGTTTAGAAAAGCATGGGTGAATGACCAAGTGTAGGCTACAGATGTCCATCAGTATAGCCCTCAAATAGCAGCTGAGATCACTGTCCCCTTGAGCGACTGGGCTGTGATACCTGTGGGTGATTACTTCTTGATGGCTATATAAGCCTACTCTATGCAAGCATGTAGCCAACAAGAATGGGCACTAATGGACACCTTCATCCCTATGGCAGATCCCTGAAAAGGAACTCCATTCTTATAATCTGACCAGTCCTCTCAGTATAAAAATGCATGCCACACATCTAGGGTATGCCAGGATCTTTCCTTGGGGAGCATAGGACTGGGATAGAACAAAGGCAAGACCAACTCCTGTGCATGGTGAAAAAGTGAATTCACCTTTGGCATGGTCAGGTCTCAGTACCACTTTTACTCAGTACCACTCAGTACCACAGACATAATTGTGGAGATTGATGGACAGGGCCTATAGGAAGGTTCTCCATGTGTAGGGGCAGTCTAAAATAGTAAAAAACAAAACAATGCTATAATACAAAATTGAGCTTATAATGCAATAACACCCAAAATCTTGCTCAATTAACTCATTTTTGCCCGGCCCACAAGTGGTCCCTGTTGAATATATGCGACATTGGGCAGAAATGGCTTAACAACATCACATTGACATGTACCTATTAAAGTGGCTGTGGAGCATCTGTGGATTGTTCCAAGTGTTTCTGACTATGTTTCTAAGCCCCTAACTCCTTCAGAGCTCTGTTGTTTTAACTGGCTGTAGTCTTCTGATCATGCTCAGAAGCTGCCAAGGAAAATGCATGCAGCCCTATGGAAAGTGAAAATGAGCCCTAGTGCAAGTTTACTCATGAGTAGGCAACCATGCCTTAGTCCACTGGAAAGGGCAGGCCGAAAGGAATGCAATGCCACCAGAATTGTCCTAATCTGATGAACGCAGACCCCAAAAACACTCAAGAAGGAAATCCCTCCCTCCAAGCTAATAAATGTATTGAACCCTGTGGAAAGCAAAACCGAGCTATACATTTGCATTTACTCAGGAGTAAGCAAGTGGTTAATGTTCCTTGCTATGCTGGTGTTTTTTTTTCCCCCTGCACTTTAAAACAAGTTTGTTTCCATAGCAATTCAATGCTATGGTCAATTCTGTTGGTTCAAGTTGCTATAGTCTCAATGTTTTAATCTGTTTGTGTTTGGCAGCATTAGGTTCATTGCCTTTGTTCATATAAGTAGCATCTTTGTTCATCTTAAATGGCTCCTGTAAGTTTAATTCTTACAGTTGTTGACTATGTAGTTGTCCTCTTCATGTATGTGTGTGTTTGTTTTAATTTGGAATAAAAACACCTAACAGCGGTTTCAGGTGTTTTTTTTGTAAGACCGCCATCCATGAAAAAATAAAACAGTTTCAGACTGCCTCTATCCATGTGGAACCATATACTTTCTTTGTCAAAGTATACCATGAAGCTGTTGAGTTAGGTGTTTAGGATGCTAGCTTAGTACTCAAAACACACAAGTAGTTCAACCTCCAAGCCATCAACTGGAAGAGATGTGGATGTTCCAGAGGCCGCCGGATGAGTAGGTCTGGGCCAACTGGGAGTGCCCAGTGGGTCTGTACTGACAATTTCAGGAGCTCTTGAAACCAGAGGTGCCTGGCTCACTTCGGAGCAATGAGAATTACATCATCTGGCCCTAGATCCTCTTGAGGACTCTTGGAATCAGTGTGATGAGAGAAAAAGCGTGTAGTAGACCCTGTGGCCACCGGCTCAGGAAAGCATACATGCCTTCTGTGTTGTCTTCATTTGTTCTGAAGAAGAATCTTGGGACCTGCATGTTCTCGCTTGACGTGAAAAGGTCCACCACGGGAGTCCTAAACCTCTGTGGCATCCGCCTGAATGGTAGGCTCAGCTGCCATTTGGACTCCCAGTTCAACAGTGTACTGGCCTCCCTATGTGACTTGGAACAAAGACTGCCCTCGTGATTGATGTATGCCTAGTGTTGTCAGTCCTGATGAGGACATGCTTCCCTTCATTTGATCTCGAAAGGCTAGACGGACCAGGAGAACTGTCTTTAGTTCTAGCCAATTCATACTTCCCTTCAACTCCTCGGTCAACCAGATACACCCTGTGTCAGAGAGCATTCCCATGTGGCAGGGATGTGTGGTGCAGATGACGCAGAACCACCCCATTGTAGTCCATGTAAAAGCACTGCAGCCACCCCACCCACTTACACTTGAGAAGGCTCTCCTTGCACCTGAGAAAGCAGGTGTAAGAAGAGCCTCCTCAGGCGTAAGCGAGTGGGATGAAAGAAAGGTGCTTTTTCACAGACTACAATGGGGCGGTTCTGCCTCACCTGCCACTCATGTCCCTGCCATGTGGGCACCCCATTCCAGGAGGCTGATGCCCATTTTGATTCTGATTCTGTTGGGGATCCCCAGGCTTATCCCCTGGGAGAGAAACCTATCATTTGCCCACCACCAGAGCTCTGACTTGTGGGGGGGGAATGAAAATGATCTTGTAGACACACCTCATGATCACCCACTAGTGAGGGGAATAGCAATCACTAAGATGGCAGGGATGAAAACAGGCCCAGGAGAACACAAACTTGAATGCACAGGTGACAAGCCAGTGCCATGATATTCTCCTGAGTCACCTCCTCTGATGACTGGAGTGCATTCAGTACTTTGTGCCGTCTTTCTTCCAACAATGAGATCTGAAAAATCTTTGTGTCTATGTTGAGGCCCAGATGCTCTAACATTTACACTGTTGTGAGGCTCTTCTCTGTGTTGATCATAAAGCTGAGTTCCTCCAACCACCATCTTCAGAATGCTATGCCAGTTCTGTGCCTTGGGAGGTGATCTGATGATATTGCCATCCAGGCAGGGGAGAGGAAAATTCCCTGAAGACACATGTATGCCACGAGCAGCACGAGGACCTTGGTGAACACTTGGGAAGTCACTGTGAGCCTGAAGGACACAGCCCAGTACGGAAAGTGTTGTGATCCATACAGAATATGAGAAAATGCTGACAGTGCTGGGGGATCGGAATGTGAAGGTATACCTCTGATTGACTGAGTCCAGGAAGTCCCCATCCTCCAGTGCCAAGCTGATTGACAGCTAGATCAACATCCTGAATTTGCATTATTTCAAGAAACTGTTTGGCCATTGGAGAACCAAGATCACCTGCACATCCCTATTTTTCCCAGAGGGGTGGGGATACCAGGAAAAAGATGAGGGAGACCTTCAATTGCCTCTGGTGCTAAGGAATCAGCTCTGATGTCCAGGAGATGCTGAATTGCAAGCTAGTCTTGTAGAAGTGGGGATGACTGTTCTTGATCTTCTGCCACATTCTCTCTCTCTCTCTCTCTCTCTCGTGCTGCTGGCATGGAGTGAGCGCAGCACACGGCAGGGGAGAATGCATTCTACTCAACCCACCCAATCTAAGAAGGCAAGGGGTGGGGAGTTGCTGTTGGAGTGCGCTGGGTAAAGCCCGATGCTAGAAGACCTTGCCAGACCCTAAGCTGCTGGCTAGGGAGCTTGTAGGCTCCCCAAAGGCTTTGCTGCCACTGCTGCAAGAGGCTTGGATGAGAGACAAGCCCTCCTGGACTTGCCCATCCAGTGCTGATGGGCAGCCTGGAGAGAGGGCCATCAGGGAGAGACCTCTGCAGAGCACATGGTCATTCAACATGCCTCTATCCTTCACCTGCTACCATTCTCCCTGTCCTTTAACAATCTCACTGCAATGTGGTGAGCAATTCTGTGGACCTCCATTGCAGCTTCTGGTGGCTGCCAGTGTTTCCCTTCAGTAAGTTTGGCACTGTATTTTCTTCTAATGCAATCTACATGCAATTTCAAATAGCATTTAGCAAATGAATTGCAGAAACTATTATCCTGGTAATTGGACAAACAGGCAGTCTTTAAAATAGTGGCTCTCATATACAACAGAGGGAAGAGCAAGTGACACTATTTAGCCCAACACCGCATTCCTCCCAGTGGCTGTTGCTGGTGTTTCTTTTTAGATTGTGAGCCCATCTGGAACAAGGAACCACCTACTCATTCCATTTGCTGTGCTGTTAGAACTTTTCTAACAAAGAGAATATATAAATATCCCAAATACCTACATAAAGTAACCTTTCAAGGTAATTAAGTCACAAATTCAGTTTAACTATAGAATGGTAATGACTAGTTCTTGATACTCACTGTGTATTTCAATGACTTTTTCAATAGAATGCACTGCATTGGCATTTGCTCTTTGCTGCAATACCTTTTCAGGAAGAGGATCGAGCTGAAAAAAATTAAAAACAGCAACATCCATTTTAGCCTAATAGCATTATTTAAAATTTGACGGTATTACTCTATTATTATTATTGTATTATTTCAGTTGTGACAAATTTTCACAGAAGTCAATATAAATCCCATTCACATGTTCTGGCTTTGGTCATGCCTACCACCTGTTGGTCTTAAGAGAGTTGCACCCTCCCCAAGCACTGCCGCAAGTGGGTAGAGGTGTGGTGTGTGCACTAGCAGCTCTTGGAGGCTCTGCCACTTTTAGTAGCTGGTGGCAGGGGTGTGTTTTGGGCAGGGAGGGGGAGGGGAGTATTGGGGTGGGGAGAGGGAGGGAGTGTGTAAGTCACATTTCTACCCCTTCTTTTTCAAACAGCCCCAAGTTCCCCCACTGGGCCCACAGGGACTTAACTTGGAGCAAATGTTCCCTGACACGAAGGAGGCCTGTGGAGGCTGAAACTCCCACAGAGGATACACCAGAGGCTGCCCTGGTGACACTGCATTGGTGTGTGGAGAGTTATGTTGGATTGGGTTGTTTGGCTACAATCCTATCTACACTTGTCTGGGAGTAAGCCCCATTGACTAGAATGGGACTTCTGAGTAGACATGTATAGGATTGGGCTCTCAATCATATAGTTTCATATCAGGTGCACATTTCATTGACTGCTTAAATATAGGCTGAGTTCCAAGGCCAAATAGTAATAGCTGTGTTTTCAATTTAGGCTGAGTCGCCATTTACATCCTACCAAAACTTCAAAATCTGACCAAGTATCATCTCTTAATAACTCTATTCTCTTATACTATATGTAGGGCAATGTGGCTGCCAAATGCATATGAGGGATACAAAAGCTAGCTAAATATGCCCTTCACAGAAATCTATCAACTGCACCTGCGGGGAGAAGAGGATGGAAATGTGTTTTATGCTCTAAAACAGCGTTTCCCAACTAGTGGTACTCATACCACTGGTGGTACCTGAGGTGGCTTCTGGTGGTACTTGTGGGATCTCCAGACCCCTGCCACCTGGCAGTGAAACCAGTAATGCAATGTGACAAGCAGCAGTAGGAGGCTCAGCTCAGCAGACAGAGCTCCAGAATGCACTTTTTGCCCGCTTGCAAAAGCCCTCCCATCCGTCCTGAGTTTCTTACCAGTGTTTGTCACATTGCATTGCTGGCCTGGACTCCCAACCTGGAAGTAACTGGCGATGACATAATCACCAATTACTTCTGGTGGTACTTTCAATAGATGGACCATGCAAAGTGGCACAGTGGGGGACAAATACTGAGAAACGTTGCTCTAAACCAAATGTAAGCTGCCTTATTGGCTTCTCAGGAGGTGGAGAGGCAGGATACAAATAACTAACTATACTCTTCTACAGTCATGAACTTCATTCTTTGATTCATTTTGCTATACAAACCACTTTGTTGAAAAGCAGTATATAAATGCACTGAATAACAACAACATAATAGGTTTTGTGTAGTCCAAATAGGCTACAGTATTTGGGGCTCTTCAGTCTAGAAAAAAGGTGACTGAGGGGGGACATGATTGAGACGTACAAAATTATGCAGGGAATGGACAGGGGGATGTTCTTTTTCTTCTCACACGACACCAAAACCAGAGGACATCCACTAAAATTGAGAGTTAGGACAGACAGAAGAAAATATTTCTTTACCCAGTGTGTAATTAGTCTGTGGAACTCTTTGCCACAGGAGGTAGTGATGGCATCTTGCCCAGATGCCTTTAAGAGGGGATTGGAAAAACTTCTGGAGGAAAAGTTCATTACGGGTTACAAGTAATATTAGGTATGTGCAAGCTCTTGGTTTTAGAGGCAAGCTGCCTCTGATTGCCAGATGCAGGGGAGGGCACCAGGACACAGGTTGTGTCTGTTGTCTTGTGTGTTCCCTGAAGCATTTGGTGGGCCACTGTAAGATACAGGAAGCTGGACTAGATAGGCCATTGGCCTGATCTAGGGGGCTCTTCTTATGTTTTTATGCCTTTGTTGTAACCTAGCATGATCAAGATCTGAATCTCTGAGCAGGGTTATTCATGTTGGGCAAGTTTTCAATGGCTTCCACTAAGGGGTAACACAACTGCCATCTGTAGCTGATGCAAGAGTACGCAAGTGTGATAAAATATGCCTCTGGAGTAAGATGGAGATTCTGCCCTCCTCACTCCCTCATGAGGTATTCTCCTTTAGTTTCACCCAGCTAACATTCACTCTTAGCACCATATTTGGAAATAGGATAGCAAAGAGGAAATAAAAGTACTGCAAACCTGGACAGTCGGAGCAAATACAAACCCAAGGAAGTTTCAATTTGGGCAGTTTTTAAAACCTCTTTAAAAGGACTAATACATGAACAAGAAATAACTGGAAAATTCCAATTTCCGTTCATATCTTTAGAATGTCCTAACTGGCTGGAATTGCTATCCTTGCATTCTTGAGAAGATGTCAGTAGAGCAACTGTAGAGTAAGTAACCTGGGGATGTTAGCATCATATTGTATTGTATAGCACTGTAGTTGTTTGTAAACAAAAAATAAAGACAATACACAACAATTGTAAAAACCGACTTGCTGCAAAATTTGAGTCTATATGCCAATTACTGATGTAGCAAAATGAGCGCCACACTGAATATGCAAAAATAAGTAATCCAGAATGTCTTTGCTTTTCTTTATACCTCATTTCCTAGCAGAGCAGAAACACATGCTTCTGATGCATCACAAATTGCTGTCAGGTCATGTCCTCCTTCAAGAGCCAAAATGATTCGTCCTCCCGCTAGACCCATAAGCTGTTTTGTCAGGTACCCAAAGCCTGTAAAACAAGAGAACAAGGAATGCAAGAAAAGGGCAAATATTAACAGCAAAATCAAACTCCTCTCAAGCTGAAAAGGTTATAAAAATGAATGACATTATAATCAGTACTTTTAGGGAATGTCTGTTCAACTTACAAATACACTGAACCCCAGTTTCTAGTTTACAGCCAATGCTGCTGACAACAGAAGACACTTGGGAGCAAAACTGACAACTTTCAGAGTGAAACTGACAGCATTCAGAGGAAATCTTACAACGTTTGGAGTGAAAGGGATGGCACCAAGTGAAACTGACAGCACTGGAAGCATCCTGAGTGAAACTGACAGCTACAGCAATGGAGACTGGGACATTACTGTACTTGCAAACAAAGCAACATAGGGCCCCTGGAACCTAATGTGTTTCTACGTAGTGAGCTTCTATACAAATACTTTAGCCATTTTTAAGTTTGTGTGCTTTGTGATTTGATGGAAGAATTTTATAGTGCCTTCCTTTTAAGAAAACAAAAGTCTAACACTTGCAGTTTGAAGTTCACTTCAAATCTATCATGACACTCTTATTCTGAATGTCAATCTTATTACGGCCAACAAATTACATAGCCTAGTAACTCATTATCAAAATTATTCTACATGGACACCAGATACATTAGCATTTACAGAATGACATGCATTTGATTGACAGAGTAGCAGTAAGTCTGTTGAAGCAACTAAGTAGCCTTAGTCTTGGACGTAACATTGTTGCTGGAGAAACAGGTGGCAGATGCGATCAAGTGACTATTTTATCAGTTACATCCAGGCCCCAATCCTATTAATTTTCCAAGGGCTGATGAAGCCATGCCAGTAGGATGTGTCCTGCAACCTGGGGAAGGGAGCAGTCACAGAGTCCTCCTCAAGGTAAAAGGATCATTTGTTCCTCAGGCTTGCATTGTGGCTGCAATGGCACTGGAAGGTTGGATAGGATTCGGTCCCCAATATGTCAACTGCATTCTCTCCAGGAAAACAGCAGTCACAGATTTGCTTTTGTAATATCCAGAATTCAATGAGCTTCATCTAGGATTGTTCTGAAAAGAACAGGTGCTGTGGAACACTGCTGTCCAACTCCAATCAGGTTTGATGAAGCGGAAACCTAATTCAACCACAGGGTTCTAGAATTCCACTCATCATCCTCACAGTAACATGTGTCCCATCTGATGAAGACCCCACCTTTCTATCTGACTAATAACTAAGACAGTAGTAGGAACTGTTCTGATTTTCCATAGTGCAGTGCACACGTGGAAAAGGTTCCTTCCTCTCTGACTTGAAAATGGAGAGCGAGGCTGGGGTTGACTGTTTGGGTGCCTGCAGTGCCTGGAGCCAGTTTGCCACCCACCCAAATCAGTCCCAGCCTTCCAGTCTCACTCTTATTGTGGCAAGCAGCATTTGGAACTTTATATCACCATGTTTAGTTGGCTTCTTCTTGGGATTACTTCTCAGTAAACGTGCCTAGGACTGCGCTGCAGAAGAGGGAGAGGATTCTGGCAACCATGAACTTTGGTTAGGTTCTACGGTTGGTCAAAATTTGTCAAACGCTTTTCAGTCAGTACGCTAGCTTCCAATTAGCATTATTAACCCAAAGGGCTGCTTTGCACCATTAAAAGCACTACATGGATATTAACAGTATTTATTTGGAACAGAAAGTTCTCAGAGAACCTTTTTCTCTGTCTGAAACCCCTCTTCTTTATTGCCAAGATTTGTAGGGAACTCTCTATGTTAAACTGTATCTTCAAGATTCTTTAGAATTGCTGCGGGGAGGACCAGGCTTTTTCTTTTATCTTGAGACTGTGGGATGAACTCCCCTAGGAGTTCACTTTTCATGTGAAAAACAACTATGAAAACCTACTTCTTTCATTGACCTTGGCATAAATATTGTTTTTATTGTACTTTGGTGCTGTTTTAAATGACTGCATTTCTATACCCTAACTAACCTAAACTGCACGTATACTGCTTTTGTAAGTTGTAGCAAGGTATGGGTGAAATATGGATATTTAAATAAATACAGTCAGGCACTAAATTCTCTATTCCACTTGGAAAGTTCTGTGATTTTGCACTTGTACCATGTTATATTTAAAGAATCCCAAGACCTAATTGGAGGATAAGGACAACGTGCAAGGAGTTATTATGAAATACAGAACTGAAACAGATTGTATAAACAAGTAAAAATGCAGACAAAATTTTGAGGATAATGAAAAACCTGAAAGAACTTACATTTTGCTGATAGATTATATCCTCCCAGAGGTGCAGGATGACCTTCTACTGCATCAAAACCAGATGATACCAGCACAACATCTGGAGCAAACTCATTAGCAATTGGCATTACTACTGTTCTGCAACAAAAAGGCAACAATGGAAGCACATTACTATACTTTGAATAAATGCAGAAAAGACAGATTGCTTACCTGCAACTATAGTTCTTCAAGAGGCCATCTGTGCAACCATATGCTGTGGAATTATGCACATGTATAGGGCTGAAGGTTCCAAAATTTTGTCAAGCATTCTGCTGCTGCCCTCAAGTGGGGAAACCCCATGCCGAATCATGTACCTCAAGAGAAGGAAGAGTAGCCAATTCCTCTGTTCCTTTGAAGAGTACCCCCTGGTCCAAATTCTCTATCTGAAGATAGTTCCAACTGATGGAGTCATTCCTATGATTTGGGATTAGACCTGCTGAGGGAAGATTCAAGTGGGTCATGTGTCTGTACAGATGGCCACACAAAGAACATTAGTTACAGGTAAGCAACATGTTCTTCTTTGTGGTCTCTATGCAGACACACATTGTGAAATCTAACTAGCGGTAGCCTCCTTTACCTGAGGTGGTTTAAGACTGGACTTGAGAAGATGTCCTGCAGCACAGCACAGCACACCAAAACAAGGCGTGGGCTCTCAACCTTTTATCCAGAGCATAGTGTCAGAGATCCTGTGTCAGAGACTGACGAAGGTGCCCTGAAGAGCTCTGAGAGTAGGATAACTTTCAGGCGTCATTGGAGGGTGAAACTGCTCTGGTGCTCTCAAGGAGACTGGTGGCTCTTTCTTAGCCAGCTGCCTTGGCTGTAAAAATGAACACTTGGCATGAAGCCTCTACATCAGAATCAGCACTCTATACTTCATCACTGTGGTTCAGATTCACAACAGTGTGACCTCGGTGAAGAATTCTAGAGCAGTACACTTTGATACAGAAGCTTCACTCACGGACAATCAGCTTGTCTCCCTCCCTGCTAAGAGCATCGAAGTTGCTGGATTCCCCAGCAAGAAGGACAGCCATTGAGGTGATATGGGGTGACATGCCCACAGGTAGAGTTTTGCCCCACAGCAGCAATGCTTTTAAAAAGTGCTTTCTGTATGATAAGACACGGTTAACTACTAACTACTGTACTTTTTAATGTTTTATGTGTTAAGGGCACAATCCTAACTAGGAGTTAGGCTGGCGCAAGTCCCTTGCACTGGTGTCACAAAAGTGCTGTAAAGAACTTTTGCACCACCCTGGAGGCAACAAGGCCATCACAAGGGACTTGCGCCAGCCTAACTGCGCTGTCGCAGGCCCCCGGGACGGTGAATTTGCACCAGCCGAGCTTGGCTGGCACAGATGCCTGGGGAGAGTGGGGAGCAGGAGGGGAGGAGGTGTTTCAGGGCTGGGGGAGGGTGGGCGGCAGGCAGTCCTGGAGACGGGCAGGAAGTGGCAGGCAGGGCTTGGACTCAGCAGTTATGCCGATCCCAACCCTGTTCCCCCAGCAGTGTGGAGAGGCTCTAAGCCGCTTGGTTCTTCCCAGACTAGCGTAACCTCCTGAGGTGGTGCAGGACCAAGGACACCCACTGAGGCTATGGTAGCTTATCTGGGGGTAGGGGAAGAGTTTCCCCTTGCCTCTTGCTGAGCTGATTCTGGCCCCAGTCTTGTGATGGATACAACATAGGACTCCTGGCCTTCCTGTTTCCAGCGCAAGTTAGAATTGCACTGCAGTTCTTTTGTGCACTTTCAGCACAATAACGTTACTGAAAGGAAAAGAGATGGTTTTGCTTGTAAAGCTCAAGGGACAAAAAGAAACGTTCCCAAAGTATGATGATTCAATAGAAAACACATACACAAAAAACTAAGGGATTCCTGCACTTGAGGCAAACAACAACACGCAGAGTTTCCCTATTCACTGGCAGAATGCTCAACAATGCTTTGGAAGCTTCAAGGGTCGGCGATGTGTATGCTAAGAACTTTGCTACGGGTGACTGTATGACAACCATGAAGAACATTTTGATATCTTCATTGACATCAACTTGTTTGATGGCACTTTCATCGCAAAACTGGTAGCAAAAGTGTAATAACTACAATCAAAGAGAACCAGGCATCCTGTGCAAGGGAATGGTTGATCCATTTGGAGCTTTGCAATTTCCACCACGCCTAAGCTACAACGTAAAAAATAGCCTGCTTTGCACATTTGTGAACAGATGCAGAATAAGTTCAACCATATACGTGAAATATGTTCACTGGGTCCACAGCTAAATACACCTAACAGCATATCTATTCAGAAAAAACACCACCTGGATGAAATGGGACTTACTTCCAAGTAAATGTTACATACATTTTGTGTCCGAAATCCCACTGAAATCAACACATCTAATTTGAATGTATACTTAAGTCCAAATGATTGATTGATTGATTAATTGATTGATTTTTGAGAATTTTATTCATTTTATTTACATAAATCTGAGGAGCTAGAAGGGCTGGCAACTGAGAATGACAAATATTTTGAAAAACGTTCTGCTTTCATATTATCATGCTGAACAACAAATATGATAAAAAGAATCTGCAGCCCCTCAGTGAAAAATCATTCCTAATTTCAATTACCTGTGGCAACTTCACATTCTTTCAGCAGCAACTGTGCTTCTCATACAATACATCTCTAACAAAAGGCATTTACTAACAGAAAACACAGAAACAGTCACTGATTTAGAACCCAATCCTATCCAACTTTTCAGCTCTGATGCAGCTACAATGAAGCACCAATTTCAGGAAATACTTTCCCTTACCTTGAAAAGGCCTCCCTGACTGCCTCCCGTTCTTAAAATGCAGCACACGCCCTACTAGCATGGCTGCATCAGTGCTGGAAAGTTCAATAGCATTAGGCCCTCAGTCAGCTTTAAAGGGGATTCGATAAATTAATGGAGGATATGGCTATCATTCACCAAGACTGAAGAATCGGAGGCTGCTTGTACATCTACAAGCATCTATATTTCTGAATAAATAGAACATTTAAAAGTTTCACATTGTTCTCTCCCCTTACCAACATACACAACTTGATTGGGTTCTATAGCTTACAAACATGTGAAACACTAAAACCAGAGCTGTGCACTCAGGCTGTGCATGTATTGAGGTACCTGGGCACCCCCCAAATACCCACCTCTGGGCACAACACTACACTGCCCCCATTCATTCTCAGCTTCTACTACCCATTTCTGCTGCAATGAGAATGGTTGGCAACCTTCAGTCTCAAAAGACTATGGTATAAGCCTACAAAACCGGTATTCCCAGGTGGTCTCCCATCCAAGTACTAACCAGGCCTGACCCTGCTTAGCTTCCGAGATCAGATAAAATCGGGCATGTGCAGGGTAATAGTTGCCGCAATGAGAAAGTGTTGAAAGAAAGGGGGTGGATCCATAATGTCATGCTTTTGACAAGAGATTCAAATCAAAGATACTTAATAACTCCATTAATAAATACTTTGGTTGTAAGTGCAAGTAATGTGCACAGCTGTTAAAAATGTTAAGCCTGAAACTGTTTTCTCTTCTTACCATTAATAACAACAGTTTTTAAGCAAAGAGGAGCTGGAAGGGAGAGGAATAAGTCTGGACTGGTAGAACGAATTACACATAAGATCAAGAATACAAGATTTTAAAATAGGCATATATGAAGAAGATGCAAATTTGGATAAAATCTTGATTGTTGAGGGGAAATACATTAAGAAAATGTACAATTTTCTTCTTGAGATAAAGATGGAAGACGAAGTAGTGAAAGACTCAATGGTGATATGGGCAAAAAATTTAGGATACAATATTTTGATTGATGATTGGAATCAAATTTGGAATTCAAAAATTAAGTTAACGAAAGCGGTTTCTTTTAAAGAGAATATATATAAAATGTTTTACAGATGGCATCTGACCCCAGATAAAATAGCAAAAATGTACCCAGGTTTATCAAATAAGTGTTGGAAATGTAACCAAATTGAAGGTACTTTTTATCATATGTGGTGGACTTGTGAAAAAGCCAAGATATATTGGAAAATGATACAAAATTTTTTTAAACAGATATTTAATGCTGTAATACCATTCAAACCGGAAATATTCCTCCTGAATATAGTGTCATAAATTAAAGACTTACAAAAGAAATACCTTATTATACAAATCAATACAGAGGCAAGAATATTGTATGCACAACTATGGAAATCTACAGATACCCCTAATAGAGGAAATTTAATAAATAAGATTTATGAAATTGCAGAAATAGATGTATTAAGAGAAAGAATGAAAGATAAAGATCTAGATAAAATAAGAAGATATTGGAAGCCATTTTATGATTAGACTCCCGATCACCCAATTAAAGAGGTGGTCGGAGTTTGTTTGGCCTGGCCTGGACACAAGAGTCCATCCCCTCCCCAAGGGGGCTGGGTCGGGCAGCCACAGCCGACCTTTTAAAAGGGGACGAGACCCAGCCCTCTTCCTCCTTGTGCACGTGGGCACCTTGGGAACAGAGTGGACCTGACCCCATCCAGCCACCTTAGGACCAGTGCAACTCCCAAGGAGGACTCCTGCGCTGGATCTCATGTGCAGCGTGTTTGATCTATAAGGTGGGGATGGGGGTTTGGACAGGCTCTGCCCAAGGAAGGATCAGGTGCAGTCCAGGCACACCTTCCTGGGAGTAAGCCCTGGGGAGTGCAGGGGGACTTGCTTTCCTGGGAGTAAGCCCCGGCGAGTTTCCCAAACTTTCCTGGGAGTAAGCCCCGGGGAGGGCAGAGGGACTTGCTTTCCTGGGAGTAAGCCCCAGGGAGTGTGGGGGGACTTGCTCCGTCTGCTTGGAGTGTGCGCTCAGTCCCTGGCCTGGTGGACAGAGGGGGCAGGCAAGCCCAGGGCTCCCAGTCCGCTCCACGTGGGAGCAGGATCTGCATGGCAAGGAGCAGGCGCCTGGCCGCACGTGGCTCAAGCTGCAGGACTGCTGCAGCTCCCTGCATGCGGCTGCAGGCCAGCACAGGGCTCCAGGAGGTGTTCCGCCGAGCCCGGATCCCTGCTGTGTGCAGGATCACGCACATGGGGAGTCGCCATGGGAGGCGGGCGCCAGCTCAGCACCTCCACATCACCCACTTTCATGTGAGTAAGCCCCAGAGACCATAATGGGGCTTGCCTCTGAGGAGCCAGGCAGAGGCTTAAATGCTGGGGCTGCAACCCCAACCACAATTTCCAGGGAGGAAGCCCCTTGGACTATAATGGGACTTGCTTCTGAGTAGGCGAGAGTAAGCCCCATAGTCTATAATGGGCCTTGCTTCTGAGGAGGCAGGCAGAGCCTTGGACTCTGGCTGCAATCCTACACACACTTTCTTGAGAGTAAGCCCCATAGTCTATAATGGGCCTTGCTTCTGAGGAGGCTGACAGAGCCTTGAACTCTGGCCACAATCCTGGACACACTTTCCTGAGAGTAAGCCCCATAGTCTATAAAGGGCCTTGCTTCTGAGGAGACAGGCAGAGCCTTGGACTTTAGCCGCAATCCTAGCCATGCTTTCCTGGGAGTAAGCTCCATGGACTATAAGGGAGCTTGATTCTGAACAGGCACACAGAGACTCGGTCATAGGGTTGCAGTCCTCACCCACTTTACAGGGAGTAAGCCCCTGGGGGATAATGGGGGCTTGCTTCTGATGGGGCATGCAGAGGCTTGGACACAGGGCTCAGATCCTGGCTCCAACTTCCAAGGAATAAGTCCCAGGAGTATAAGGGGTCTTGTATCCGGGTAGACATAGCTGGACTTAAGGCTACAATCCTGTCCACACTTTCCTGGGAGTGTATTCCATTGATTTTAATGGGACTTAATGATGAGTATACAGGCATAAAATGAGCTCCAATGAGTGCAAGCCAGTACAGATACACCAGCCCAACCACCTGCAACAATCTCCTCCCAGGCACCTGACCTCCTCCTTGTTAATACTTCATCAGTTTGGAGGATATTTAGAGGCATATGGGGAGCCCCTGGCCATCTCGGATTGCTTACAGCATACACTCCATCTATGTGGGAGCTGCTTTGAAAACTGCCTGGCCAGGCTTCAGCACCCAAGGAATGGGGCAGAGTGGATGGGGCATTTAATATGTGAGTATAGCATTTAATATTATGTTTTCCCTGGGCATCAGCAGGGCATTTAGTAACTCGCTTGGTGGGCATGCTGCCCTTGCTCCTTGAGGGAGGAGATATGTGTGCCGCCCCCTATGCCTTTAAGGGAAGAGTGGCATTCTATTACCAACCTGTTTAACAGGCATGCTACCCCTTCTCCTTAGGGGAGGATGATGATCTGTTACTAGGCTGCCTAATGGGTGTGCTTACCCAACTTCTGTGGGGGTGGTGGTGTTCTATCAACAATGTGCTTACCAGGAGTACTGCCCCTACTCCTTTCAGAGAAGGGGAATGTTCTGGTGCAGACCCACTTAGTGGGCATAATGCCACTAGGCCTTTGGAAGAGGGGAGGAGGTTTCTGTTAACAACCCACGTAGCCATTTCTCCTTAGAGAGGGGTGATGTTTCGTTACCAGCCCACTTAATGGGTGCACTGTCCCGGCTCCTGGGAGAGGGGCAATGTTTGGTTACAACCCCCCTTACGGATTTGTGGCCCCTTCTTCTTTGAGATGGGAGTGTTCTATTAGCAACTGTTTTATGGGTGCTCTGCCCCCACCCAGGAAAGGGGTAATGTTCTGTCGACCAGTATTGCACGGTTCACTTCAGTGACTCTGGTGTTCCGGGCATTCCCCAATCTGTGGGGGAGCAGCATTGGAGGGGATGCCTTGCTATAACCTCTCTGCTTTCATCTTGCAGGATGCTGTGGTGGCCCAGGGTGAGTGTTAAGCTGTGGCAGCAGCAGCAGGGATACCTTGCATTAACATCTCTGCTTTCATTTTGCAGGACACGGTGGTAGCCCTGTACACGTATTAATCTGCAGCCACTCCATAGTCTTTTTGGGCCTGCAAGAGGGCGGCTGCAACCCCCCTCAGATCGCACGTCGCTTGGTTAGCCAAGAAGGGGATGAGATGGGGCCAGCTGCTGCCGCGTTTTGGGTGCTCCACCTGGGCGAGAATGACCTTTGCAGGATGTCTGGTCTGGCTCTGATGAGCAGAGCCCGTGAGGACATCAGCACCCTTATGCGTTGGCTGCCTGGTACCGCCTTGGTCTGATCGGACCTCTTGCAGCGTTGTGGATGGCGAAGGGCCTTCTGCTGCACTAAGTTTAAAAGGATGCGCAGGAAAATCACCAAGGGCATTGGTGGCTTGGTGTCTCGTGCTGGTGGCAGCGTGGTAATGCATCTTGCAATTGTGTTCTCGCTATCTTACCTGTACAGGGGGCGATGTGTGTTCATTTGTCGGAGAAAGGCGCAGGACCTGCAGGAGGGCCTTAAGTCGCTTCTGCCCCTGTTTGGGAGCGGGGGGGTCAAGCGCTAGGCTGACCCCTCCTTGTGGCAGGTGGTGCGGGTTAGGAGGCGTGAATGGGACTTTGGCATGCACCTTCAGGCGGCATAGGCAGGGCAGAACCCTATTTCAGTCCTCAGGGGCTTGGCGGCACGAGGACGTAGACGGGGCCCTGGCCGGGACCGCCGGGCACACCTCAGAGGCTCAGCGGCTCGAGGTGGTGCAGTCTGCGGTCTGGCTGCCTTCACCTTAAGGGATAGACATGGATGAGACGCGCCGTCCCAGCAGCGGGGCGCAACTCGGAGTCGGGTGCATGCCCGCCTGGGGGCAGAGGTTTCTGGTACCGCCCAGAGGTCCCTCCTTGCACCACAGGGGCTTTCGCTGCCTCAGATGCTGCAGGTCTCAGCCTCTGCTTCTCTTGGTAACATGAAATAAAGTTGCCCTTTCTCCCATATCTGTTGTCTCGAGTGTTCATTGGACAGTGCGGAAACAAAGATAGTATTGAATAAATATTTTAGATTGAGTAGATTAAGTTAAGCATTTTAGGGTGCAATCCTAACCCCTTATGTCAGTGCTTTCCAGCACTGACGTAAGGGAACAAACATTCCCTTACTTTGAGGAGGCCTCTGTGAGTGACACCCAACTGCAGGATGAAGCACATGGCCCATTGGCACCGCTATGCCAGTGCTGGAAAGCACTGACTTAAGGGGTTAGGATTGCACTGCGCCCTTAATGTCTTATGCGGTGATGATTTATATGGATAAGTTCATATTTAGTGTTATTTTGATGCTTAAACTTTGTTTTAAAATGCATTTTGTGACCCAGTGGCCAAATATCCTGTTGTGTTGTCTAACCCATGTAACCCCATACCTAAGTTTATCCCATATCCTTGCCCAGTATCTGTAATAAATAAATAAATAAATAAATAAATAAATAATTTATTTAAAAAATAACAGCCCTGTTGGATCAGGCCAAAGATTCATCTAATCCAGCTCCCTGTATCTCACTGTGGCCCACCAAATGCCTTGGGATGCCTTGTCCTGTACATGAGACTTGCCCTGTATCATGTTGCCACTATCTTGCATCTGGCATTCTGAGGTACCCTACTACTAGAACCAGGAAGTTGCATCATAGTTTGTAACCTGTGATGGACTTTTCCTTGAGAAATCTGTCCAAACCCCTTTTAAAGGCATCTAAACCAGATGCCATCACTACATCCTGTGGCAGGGAATTCCACAGATTACACGCTGGGTAAATAAATGTTTCCTTTTGACTGTTCTAGCTCTCCTGACACTCAATGTCAGTGGATTTGGTTCACAACACCTGGTTCTGATGTTGTGTGAGAGGGAAAAACACATCTCTTTATCCACTGCATAATTTTATACATCTCAATCATGCCCCCTGGTGCCTTTTTTTCTAGACTCACAAATCAAAAGGTTTACCAACCCTTTTCAACATCAAATAATGGGACCACTAAAGATGCAGAAGACTGGGTTCCTAATTTTTCTATTTATTTAATTGACTTTTACCCTTCCATTCCCTCCATTAAGGGTGCCCATTCAAATATAATGAAAACAATAAAAAAGCAAAATAAAATAAAAGTTAATAGTATACAATATTGGTGGTACATTAAAAACTGATTAAAAGATCAAAAGACTCAGTGTAAAACTAGTGGCAGAAACAGATAAAACAGTCAAAGCAGCTACCATATATAGAATATAAAAATATATAAAATGTTTATTTATATAAACACTAGTTTTGTGATAAAAAGCTATATTGTAATATGTTTATGACAATGTAGCTTTTGACACAGATTGGCTGAGCTGGTGAGATGTTTGTGAATATTCCATGGCATTCAAGTAATTCAAGGAATTTTTAAAAACAGCAGAATAGTACATGTTGGTGGGGCATGAGAAAGTTATCTGTTGAGTGAGATCAGAACCTCACAGAGATTTTTGGTCCAGGAGGATCTGTACAAAGCCATCATAGGAATACAGGAGAAGAGGCTTCACAAAGTAACAAAGCTGAGAAACCATAGAGCAAGGTGACTGAAGGAAGGGGATGGAGACTGAGAATGAAAGAAATGTACGTGAGATGATAGAGGATGGATTTCATATTTTCACTTACATTAAATTACATTATGTTATTTGGCTTCAGACTTCATAAGGAATATGTAATTGCACTGAAATTCTGGACAAAATTAGGAAAAAAATACAATATTTTTCACAGCAGGCAGCTTTCTATTCAAGGACAATGTGGAGTTATACTAGGAGTTAAAGAAAAAGCTTTTGTATCTTTTCCTAGCTCAAAAGGATTTCCACTGATTCATCTGAAGACTTCAAAATGTTTGAATTGGGCTATTGGACTGGTTTGAATTAGAGCTCAGTTCTCAATGCTAAGTTTCCAAGTTCATAGTGAAACTTCCTGGTGCTTCTGGATTTCATTAGGGCCAATTTTCTTATCTTTTCTTCATCTTTTGGCTTGATCCCCTAGAAATGCAACGTGGCATTCCATGGACTAGCATAACAAGGTCCTGCCTTTAAGGCATGCATTGTCTCACAAGGATGGCAAAAAGGATGCAGCCCTTTCTCCTTCATTTTTCTGACTCTACAGGTTTTATAAATTGTAAACTTCAAAGCTTTTTTTAAAACATTAAAATCAATAAAAGTGAATCAGGAAATAGGTTTTTGAAGCAGCTGGTTAAGATTCTTAAAGGTCACTTGACAACGTATCATCATGAAAAAAACTTGGCATAAGATTAAACAGGGTTCCAATGTGTGCATTTATTGTTGAAGTTATTTTCTGTACATGTGATGTACAGGCATACAAAATTCTTTTACTAGAACAACTCCAGTGATCAGGCAAGTGATCTGTGCTCCACAAAGCGAGTGTGAGACACGCATGCATTGGGGGGGGCAGCTTTGACCGCTGGTGACTCTCCTGAACCTGGCTATTATGCTCTTATTGACCAGGGGAAGGGATGGACAGCCCTGGTCACAACCACCACAATTTGTGGCCAACTTCCACCTCCCACCTCCTGCCCCCAAAAGAAAGCCAATATACAAGGTGTGAATTAATTCCCCAACATCATACCTAGGGCCAACTCAGAGTGATCCCAACTCATAAAACCTCAAGCACTACAAAATCTTCGGACATCTGACCAAAAAGATCTAAAACTACATGGAAAGTTTTACACAGGTTTCTGCATTTCTTACATGAGAATGAGATGCTAATAATTTAAAATATGTGCCAAACTTGGAGGAGGCTTTGACCAAAATGTTAGGCAAGAAGAGGGTCAGGCTAATCACAAGCATGTTGTCTCCTTCCCAGACCCACATCCATCTCCACTATAGAAGGATCCTCAGTTAATGACACAGTTGATCTAGAGCAGCAGTTTGCAAATTGGTGGGTAGTGACCCACCACTTTAAGGAGCAGGGAAGGGGGGGAAGGCAGCAACACAATCCTTAGGATCATGTCACTGCCGGGGACCAAGGGGCTTTTACCAACTTTCCTGTGCTGGCCTCCAGTGGGGGGGGGGATGGGAAATCCCACAGAGTCCTCTGCCAGGATTCCCAGTGTTTAAAAACAATGAAAAAAATGCGATCGCAACCCACATCTGGGACCTACCTCCTGCCTGATGCATTCTTGGGGATAACGTCACTGCCATCCTCCCACCCTCGCAAATACTTATTAGAGTTCTCAAATTCTCTGGGAGTTTAAGAATCACTGATTTAGAGTAGTATTCCACATGCTAGATCTTGTGAAGCATTTGGCTGGGGCCTACCTGTATGATTTCCATTCCCAGATCTTTTGTGGATACCAATTTTCATGGCTAATTAAATCTACAGAAAAATCCTCCAGGATGTTATCCCAAGCACCTTCTGGTTCCATTCAGAAGGTGTTCTGAGACCCTGGGAGACTGCACATGGCCTCCCATGGCTTCAGAAGGCTTCTGAAAGGCACTTCTGGTTTTGTGGAGAAACTCCCTGAACCTGTGTCCTTGTGGGCCCTCCAAATGCAGGTTCCAAACTTGCATTGATCAAATCTGTGGGTTCTGAACCTGCAGATGAGAACTCACTGTACTAAGAGTCTTTCTAAATTCTTAGAAAATACTGTATCAGAAGATCCAACACTCTTAACTTGATTTACTGAAGTTCACTCTTCTAACTCGTTTGTCCACAGAGAGGGAAAGGTTTGGGCTGACTCAAAGATGCAGATGACACCTGGATTATGCCAATCTGTTTATCATGGAGTCATGGGTGCTCTCTGTTTAGAATTTGTAGCTAAAAACTGAACCACAGTATGATGCATTCCAGGCTATGCTGTGTTCTGAAATTTTCCTTTGAAGAGGTTTGAAAGCATGCACTAAGGATCCTGGTACGGACAGCGGTAATCCTCATCCAGTCACAGCCTGAATAAACAAAGGATCTTATATTGACTAGTATTCGTCAAAATATTAAGGAATGAGACCTCACCTATCAAAGATGAGAGAAACAGAAGAGATGAGAGAAACAGTAAATACATATATAACCTGAAACTAAACATGGGTCCCTTTAGGGAGAAGGGCAGGATATAAATAAAGTTTACTACTACTACTACTACTACTACTACTACTACTACTATTATTATTATTATTATTATTATTATTATTAATAATAATAATAATAATAATAATAATAATAAACATGGAAGGGTATCAGCAAATCAAATAAATACTGATAAATATGCAAGAATTTTATATTAGAGGTGGACATTTTCTTCTGCTCTGGTTCCCTACCTTATCATTTTGCCTCCCATTTTTCAACATTACAGTGATTATTTTAAGCATACTTTCTTGAAATTGAAGCCCCATGGAAAGCAATGGAATTTACTTACAATTTGATTTTACTGGCAGTAAATGAAATGCAACAACTGTGACCTTTGAACAACTATGGGCGCAATCCTAACTGGCAGTTATGCTGGCATAGGTGGCCCTGGAGGGTCGCAAATGTGCCGTAAAGAAAGAGCTGCGTCGCCGACATAAGCAGCAAAGGTAGGCGTGGGGGGCATGGGGAGGGGGCATTACTGGGAGGGCGGGCCAGGGGACGGGCGCACAGGGAGCCGGGGACGGGGCTGGGACCCAGCGGTTATGCCATTCTCCTCGGACTTGTGCCACCTCCAGAGGTGGGGAAGGTCCGAGGAGACCCATAGGGGCGCGCAGCCCTTACCCAGGGGTAAGGGGAAGAGCTTCCTCTTGCCCCTGGCTGAGCCGCTGCTCGCTGCAAACCCATGTTGAATGCAGCGCAAGCCTCCTGGCTTGCCTGCTCCAGCGCAGGTTTGGATTGTGCCCTTTGTCATTAAAACAGGAATTTTCATAAAACCCCATTTTGTACAAAGTTATTCAAAAGTACAATTCAACTGCACAAAAACAATATATTTCATATGAACAGAAGAGCCTGTTCATATGAACAGAAGATTTCATACGAATAGAAGAGTAACACAAATGTATGCCTCTGACTAGCAGGGTTATCAAATAAAGAGCAGTTCAGCATTTGTCTAGTGTTTAATCTGTCGACACTTTGTCAGCACAATACCATCTACATCAGCAAGGAAGGTTCTTTATTTGTTTTGGGATGTGTATGACACACACACACACACACACACACCAAAAAACAACAATCCAATAGGGTATATGTATAGTTTAGAGGGAAACTACAACAGAAAAAGTAATGAGATTTGAGAATTACCTGAAAGCAGTTAAGTATTCTGCATCTCCTATTGGTGGATCAAGACCACCCGTAAATGCCATATTAACATTGAAACCAACACCTGGTCCTATGCCAACCTAAGAATGGGGAAATTAAAAAAAAAATTAAGTAGCAGGTTACATCTCTGACAAATATCGCTGTGTATTCCCCCTCCCCCCGCAATAGGTTATAGGAATCCTATAATTCATTGTGAAAACACAATGTTTCTACAGGAACTATTTTATATTTCCCATAAAACCTCTTGGTCCTGTCCTATTGTAGCAGCCAAGCTACTATAAGATTCAGAATTGAGCAGAACAGTACAAATTGATTGAAAAACAAAACAGAATTGTGATAGAACACAAAATCTGCTATATGCCAAGAATACCCAAGAAAGCTAAAATTAAGAAAGAGAGGCATTTCTAACAGTCTCAAGAGTAGGCCTTCCAAGTATTTTGGAAGTATGTCTCACCGAGTTCAATTAGTTTTTAATCTAATGCTTTTAGTAATTTTATATTTTTTTTAACATTGAAATGTTTTATAGATTTTTCTTCTTTTGTAAGACATCTTGTAGTGACAGTTACATGGTCAATGTTTTATTTATGTTAATTCTGTTTAATTTAGGGCATGCAGGAGGCACACATCTAGGTACTTGATGATAGGTGCCTGCCTGGAAAGCAAAGGGCCAGACTAGTAATGTGGCTATTTACAGTTCTGATGGCAAGACACTGCAGATCCACAGGCCAGGAAAGCCACACTTTTTCATTTGAATAAGAACATAAGAACAGCCCCACTGGATCAGGCCATAGACCCATCTAGTCCAGCTTCTTGTATCTCACAGCGGCCCACCAAATGCCCCAGGGAGCACAGCAGATAACAAGAGCACCCTGTATGTATGCACATCATCCTGGTGCCCTCCCTTGCATCTGGCTTTCTGACATAGCCCATTTCTAAAATCAGGAGGTTGCGCATACACATCATGGCTTGTACCCCGTAATGGATTTTTCCTCCAGAAACTTGTCCAATCCCCTTTACAGGCATCCAGGCCAGATGCCGTCACCACATCCTGCAGCAAGGAGTTCCACAAACTGACCACACGCTGAGTAAAGAAATATTTTCTTTTGTCTGTCCTAACCCTCCCAACACTCAATTCCCTCTTTAATTAATCCATAAATTAATATGCCTCAAATCTGTTCCAAAATCAATTTGTGTGGATAAATTTGCTCCAAATGGAGACCCATTTAGTTGTTAAATGTAAATGCACAATTATTGTTAAAAGTAAATGAAATTTCATATGAAATTTTCATATCTCCAAAACGTTGATGAAGTCATTGGCTCCAAATTCTACTGGAATTGCACATTTGGTGTCTTCTAACCCTGGCCACCTTTACTTAACACCGTCTAAACTTGAAGTTGTGGGGGGGGGGACTTTAGTAAAACAAAGGAAAGACTTCACACCTTCAACACTTCTCACAAACTCCACAACTGAGCTCCAATCAAGGAACAATTCAATGCCCTTTAACTACGTAGTTACCACACCCTCAAATGGGTGGGAAAACAGAGACAGAACCTCTGGACAGCCTGACTGAGTCATCCAATCTAAAAATCCCACAGGATTCTATGGAGCAAAACTTAAAAAAAAGAAATACATCCTTGCATTCTTCATTGCATATTTGTTCTTTGCTCTTTGGCTGCTATCCAACTTTGCTGTAGATCTGTGTTGCTGGAGGCTTAACAAGTACACAGAACAGACTGTAAACCTGTGTATCAATCACTTTTAATAGAAACAATATACAGATCCTATGTTTTAGAGCTAGAGTTCTCATTTTTCCACACACAAGAACCCATTATTTAGTTAGGGGGTGCCCTCTGCTGGTGGGAAAAAACTGTAAATCAAGGCGAACCAATCAAAGCAAAACTGGACATTAAATATCTACTTTTAATTTATAGAAGTACCAACCATAGTTAAAAATAATAAATGCATATAGCAATTTCTTTAACTGCCCACCCACAGTATTACTAACATTTGTCTTTTAGTGTTGTGGACACAGAGGTGTAAAAACTGAAATACAATTACAGAGGACTTAAGACCAGTAGAGTTACATTTCAAAATGAAAGATATCAGGTTATTTTCCATAGATTATATTGCAAGTATAGTATTTTGTTACTTGAACGGCTTCTAAGATTGAGAGACAAACATTGCAAATGGTGCAAATGCTACATACAACAGTACTTATTCTAATACAATAGTACTTATTCTTACTTCATCAGGAGCTCCACTGCCTGGAAAGAAGTTTCCATCATCATAGCGATGTAGTGAAATATAAAGAACATTAGGATCACTGTAGAAAGCTTGTTGAGTACCATTTCCATGATGTACATCCTTCAGGGACAGAGATTTATATGAGAAAGGTTACCATGAGTGACTGTCTAAATTTAAACCAATTGTAATACTACAACTTATTTTTTTTTATGCTTACATTCCAAAAGCCCTGTACAATGAAAGGCTAGACTAGGAAGATATGAGTGTGCACACATATATTCATACTGATTTCATCAGCACCTATGTATAGAAAACTGCATAAGATTGCTGCAGTATGAAATCTGCAACAGTATGAAATACTGCTTTATCAAAATTTTATCAGTGAAATTTTCACAACTGAACCAAAATTAGACTATAAAACATTGAGCAGCTTCTGAAAAGAGAGGCATACTGTATAGAGACCCCTTTCAATCCTCTGATGTGTAAGCATTCTTGGATGTATAGATTTTCTATGGTACACTGTCCACTACATATTAAAACCAGAAGAACACTCTGACTCGTCCAATCACAACTGTGTAACTGAGAAAAGTAATTTCGACTGAGAATGAAATTCTATCCTGCTTAAGTCAGTGAGGAGGGCTGGCTTTCCTCCTCCTCCTCCTCCACCATCAGCCTGTTGGAGAGGACTTTCCTCTCAGTTCCTGGAGATGACTATAACACGGATTAAACTTTAAGATAAAAACATGGCTTGATAATAGAGTCAACTTGAAAAACAGGAAGAAATCAGATGTGAAAAGACAAATGTTATAAACAGGTAAGGGAAAATACTGGAATCCCTTACCTGGCATAGTGGAGGAAGCGTGCCAATGTTTTGCTCCCAGTGCTTTGCATGGCCACCAGATAGCTGGGGCTGCTACTCTTACCACCTACACAGAAGGGAGCTTCATGGTAAATAATAAGGAGTTGAACTTAACAATATGATGCCAGAAAAGTAGTGAACTACTACAGCTGTTCCGAATGCCAGGGTCGGAAGCAAGTGGTTAGACCCCCATATTGGATCTAGAACAGAACTTGCTTCAGGACCCATGTACTGAAGGTTAGCATATGCAGAAATGTAAAGGTTTATAGTGTCTCTAAAAAGTGGCCAGCGAGACCTGAAACAGGTCTTTGATCAGGGTGTTGCATGCCACATCCCTCAGGTTGTGTGCAACATCATCTGCTGGAGCGGCAAAACCACTAGCTTGGTAAGCCAAAACAATATAATCCTTGATTCACTCAACGGAGGCTCTGAAGACATGGGAACTCTGAATACGTCTCGATTTTATAAAAAAAAAACACGATTCTGTTCTTTTGATGTAAGCCTTCAAGCATCCCCCTACCCAGATGCTGAACATATCCACTAGCATTCTTTATCCTGGGGCAGAAAATCCAGTGAAGTTGAGCTGCTGATACCTATGAAACTGCCTCAAAGGGCCATATCACACCAGCCCTCTGCAAATAGGACTCCACATTCCAGGTTAGTCCCCTGAAGAAAATACAGGTTCTAAGATGGGAAACTATGTGCTAGAAGAGGATAAGATACAGACCCTTGGAGGAAGAATTTGACATGTGGATGTTACAAAATGGAAGGCTTGATGGGTCCAACCAAACACTATATGAGGCAGCCACCTGCCTTTGAGCTGAACAATTTGATCCAAATCCTGCCTGTAATAAACTGAAAACCTCCACCAGAGATGCAGAATCAGACCCAGACTCCATGCTGAAAAATTCATCCTAGCAGATAGTAGATGACACTACAGAGAGGTTCTTTTGCTACAGATGATGGCAACAGATAGGTGCATTACCATCCCTGCCAAAAGGTGGCCCTTTTGGTTCTAAACACTAAAACTCCAGTGCACTGAATGTTTGCTGTGCTACTGCGCCATTCAAAAGTTGATGTGGCTGGAAAGAAGGACGGTATCAGAGGAGGGACAGAAGTTATGCCCTGTGTTTGCCAAGGGAATCCAGCCCCCAGTTTGCCAAAGGACAGTAAACCATCATATCGAAACCACTGGGCCTTGCATTGTCAAACTGGATTCCCATCTCAATCTTAGAGACTCCAATCCAAGAGGACAAAGTGAGGAGGAGTGCCCCTATGTTTATCCTCAGTCATCTTTCTCTATTCTTCCTTTAGGGGAGGGCAGCAAAAACTCAAGAACAAAAGCCCTAGATCAACTGCTCTTTGACCTAGACAGAACCAAGAACTGGGCAAGAATTCTTCATCTTTGAATATAAGTCTGATGTTCTCTTATCTTTCTGAGTAGACGAAAGGGCATCAATAAACTAGCAACTGATTGACAGTTTAGATGTTTTTGAAGATCTGAATCAGATCTGAACATGTTTTGAAGATCTAAAATTTTGGAATGAATTTAGAAGATCTGTATCAATGAAAGCTGTGACTCACCCAATCCACTATAAGGATTTTGTTCACATTCAATCTCTGCTGTAGAAGCTTGGCTGAAATTGCCACAGAGTTAAAATAGCAAAAACCCCTGAAAAAACAATGAAATATACACTTAAGAATTTCAGTACCAAAAGTTTTTGTACAAGCAATAAGGGAAACAGAAATATCACTAAACAGGAAGCTAGCAATATGAAGTATTTACTGCACAGGCCATTAATTAGTTGCACTGAAAGGATAGCGTTCCAACTAGTGTTTCTGCCATTGGAAGCTTCCTCCAGGACTAGAAGGAGCACTTCACTTGTGCAAAGGGTTCTTTGCACAAGTGAAATGCTCCTTTTTCCAGAGGGAGCTTTCAATGGCACAATCCAAAGGTACTAGTCAGGATGCTACTTAATGTTCTCCAATATCTGTTTTTAGGTCAAAAGGTACAGTTTGGGGGGGAGGGAGAGGGAAGAACATTTGCTGGGGGTAAAAAAACCTGTAGTTGAAAAAATGCTGAAATCCTTCCTGGAAATAAGCCCCACTGAACACAATGGGTCTTACTTCTGAGTAGACACACACAGGATTGTGCTATTGTTCTATTGTTTTTCTATTGCGAAAAACTTGCACTGAAGCAGTTAAAATGGCATCTTATGGCATCTAAAACCATGTGGTAGTACTGTTCCACATGCCATTAAACCCCATTGCTACACATTTTTAGTTCCAAAAGGCCTGGGCTGTTGAAGGCACACCTAAAGTGCAACACAATAATATGAAGTTTTCTTTCACAAGAACAATCAACTACCATTACCCATTAGAGAGACCTCAGAATCAAATTCTCTATTCGAGCAGCTTGCTACAGTGACTTTACTTAAGACAATTTTCCTGGTTGCAATAACATCTGCAAGAAGGGTGTCCAAGCTTGGGGCCTTGCCCTTATATCCAAAATTATGTACAGTCCATAAAGATAGTCTTGAGACCAGACCCAACATTTATTCCAAAAGTTAACTCAGTTTTTTTCACCGACAAGCGGAACTAATGCTTCCCTCTTTCTGTCCAACACATCAAAGGGAAAAATCTTGACCAGAAAAAATAAACTACAAAACTCCTCCCTCTAAAGGGCCTGCACCCTAGGTACAGAAGGGGAAAAGGAGAATAAGGAGACAATAATATACAAGGTAGGAAACCTTGAAAACTATTTTAAAAATGCCTTGCAGACAAAGGGCCCTGCAACAGACCGTCTCTCTTCAGTGACATAGGGCCAGACTGGGGCAACTGTCATCCCTCATGCTGGAGGAGACCAACGGTTCTAACCATTTCAGTGGACCCTACCTTCAACTGGTATGAGGGGGGGCTTCCCATACTGTGAGGAATGCCTATTTCTCTGCCAGGGAAATCAACATTTTTGCAATCAGATGTTAATTAGAAACAATTTATTAATGACAGGTCAGATCTGCCAGTTCTATATCATTCAGATGGCTTTCTTTACTGAAGGTTCTAACAAAATAGGTGATCAGAGCTGGAACATATACTCACATGGGTGTACTTTCTTCTGCATGATGACCAGGAGGTCGAACAACTGCAAATCCATTCTACCAAACAAAAAACTGAGAATTAGACATAAAAAGGCTGCCTGTATTTCAAACACATTAAATAATTTTACTAGAATAACTACAGTTTCACAAGTATTCCAATGGTTTTCTTAGCCAGCAGATACTGGTTCTGGGATGAGAAGGAAGAAAGGAAGGGAGACAAATTTAAAAAACAAACAAAAAAAAAACCACAATTCAAACCCTTGCATCTTCCAGGCATGAGAACTTCCTTCTGTACATTTATAGGTAGGACTCCAAGTGAACAATAATAAAAATAAAAACACAATTTTTAAACCCACCTTTTGACTTAAAAAGCCCTCAAAGCAGCTTACAAAAAAATCACTCATTTAAAAAAAAAAAATACATAAAACTCTCACACATAAAATAAAGTTTCCGAGCCTCCATCTAACGAAGGCATGACTGCAAAAAGTGGAATGACAGTAAAAGGAACCATGAGGTATTTGGCTAATTGCATCAATGAGAAGAGTACTTAAAACTGAACTCCCTCTTAATTACAACTTAACTGTGATTAAAAACCATCATGAGTGGGCCAAATCTGATCAGGTTGTCACATAGAGAGGTTAGTCCAGTGATTCCCAAACTTTTTAGCATCAGGACCCACCTGGAAAAGTTTCACTTTATAATGGCATTTGTGCAGCAGTGCTCCCACCCCAAGCAGTAGGTTGTTTCACCCTTGATGCACAAAGCCTAATCTGCCTTGTCAGTGTTGTGGTCCACGAAAAATTGGTCACAATCTACTGGTGGGTCTTGAACCCATGGTTTCGGAACCACTGGGCTAGTCCATTCTCATTGTGCTTTTATATGCCCCTGATATGGAAATCTGCAAGAAACCACTATTCTGGACACACAGTGGTGGGGGAGGCAATTTGTCATGTGAAAGCAATACAGCAGGAAAGGGTGTATTCCTGTGTACCCTAATTTTGATCAGAATTCCACCCTCATTCCCTGTGGCTGCTTTTAGTCAACTAAGGGCGCAATCTTATCTTGCGCTGGAAGCAGGCGGGCCAGTGGGTCTGCGCTGCATCTGGCACAAGTTTGGGGCCAAAAGCAGCACAGCCTGAGGCAAGGGGAAACCTTTCCCCTTGCCCCGTGTCACAATGCAGCTGCCCCAATGGGTCTACTCGGATCTGTGTCACCTGACAATGTGGCACAGATCAAAGCAGTAGCCAGGTGCCTCTCTGCGCCACCCAGGAACAGGGCCCTGCCTCCTACTCCCCACCTGCCTGCCCCTGGGAATGCCCACCGCCTGCCCTCCTCATGTCCTCCTCAGACCCTACATTGGCCAAGCTCGGCCGATGCAACTCACCCCGTCCTATGGCCTGGAGTGGTGTGGGGAGGCCAGCACACAAATATGCTGGCCTCCCCACTCTTCTATCTCCCAGAAGAGTAGTGCAAAAGTGCTTTATGGCACTTTGCAATTCTATACACTTCTGTAGGTACCTGGGAGTAAGTTCTATTGAAATTAATAAGGCTTACTTCTGAGTAGATACGCAAAGGATTGGGCTGAACGAGACACTTCCAATTTTAAATCTTACTGACATGATGAGCTATGCATTTAGTTTAAACCTCAGAATATGTTTTTTGGTCAGCACCAACAACTCTTCTAAATATGGGATATGTTACTAGCCTTCTATATGCCTGGATTCTGACAAAGTCTGAAATAATTCCTGCAAGAATTACATTTGATTTACAACATCAAATGTTTTCTGGAGCTACTTGTGAGGGTTCAAAAAAAAAATAAAAATCTGACAACATTTCAAGCTGTATTTTAGTCAACACATACATGCATTACTACTTGTTGCAACATATGGTTTCTGCAACTGCATGATGACAAGGCCCAGTGTGCTGAGAATTGCAATAGGCAATTCTCTCAATTTTTAAACTCTTATCATGCCAACTAAATTCCGAGAGACACATTGCTATGACTTGGAACTTTTGCTTTTATGATAGCATTTTAAAATTGTTATATCTGTTGTTGGCTACTCTGGAAGCCTCTTTTAGAGAGCAAAGGCAAACTGCAGCTGGCATCCTTCCTGCTGGAAAAGCCACTCAGGTGTGGCGCTTTCGACTCTGTGTTGCAGCCTCCTATCTTTCCAGCCAATCTTTCCAGAAACTCATGCTGGGCAGCTGCTTCTGCTGCCCATTGCCCCAAACAGGCTCTGTGTCCCGACTTCTGAGTGGAAACGGCTGCCTGGTGCAACTTTCTGAGAAGGTCAGCTGGAAAGATAGGAGGCTGCAGCATGTTACGGAAAGCGCCACGCCTGGGTGGCTTTTCCAGCATGTTGTGGTTTGGAAATCACTGATCTAGAACAGGGGTGTCCAAAGTTTTTGGCAGGAGGGCCACATCATCTCTCTGACACTGTGTTGGGGGCCGGGGGAAAAAAGAATTAATTTACATTTAAAATTTGAATAACTTTGCATAAGTTTACATAAATGAATATATTAAAGATGAACTTATATGAATGAATTAAGATCTTGCAATAGCTCAAGACCTATAAAAGACCTGGCACAAAGCAAGACTGGCCTTTCCTTGCTGCTGCATCACAGATGTGAAACAGCAAGCAGTGGAGGGAGCCCTCATCCCACAGCTCACGTGAGCGGTCAAACAATCGCCCTCACACTGAGAGCAGTGTGGGCTCCAACAAATTTATGGAGGGCCAGAGGCTCATTGGAGACTGGGGTCTCCCTGAGGGCTGCATTGAGAGGCCTTGAGGGCCGCAAGTGGCCCCAGGGCCAGGGTTTGGGCACCCCTGATCTAGAATATGCTTGCTCTGAAATAAATCTCACCAAGTCCAGTGAGACTTCGGCGCAATCCTAACCCCTTACGTCAGTGCTTTCCAGTACTGGCATAGCGGTACCAATGGGACATGTGCTGCATCCTGCAGTTGGGTGTCACTCATGGAGGCCTCCTCAAAGTCAAGGAATGTTTGTTCCCTTACCTCAGAGCTGCATTGCCCTTATGTCAGGGGTTAGGAATGTGCCCTTACTCACAGGAAAATGTGCATACTGCAACATTTTGTTGCAGGACCTTTTATGCATCAAAAATCCAGAACTAAAGGACAAATAAATCTGAGTTCAAATTAAATCAGGAATAATGAGGTTAGACCATCCTATTACACAGCAACACTATAAGGAAATCCTGGATTTTCGTGGGAAGAAGCCGTCGATAGTTTAGAAAAAGGCCCTGCTCCTAGACAATATCTATCCAACCTCACAAAAAAAGGAAACTGGATCAGGGCCTCCACATCCCATCTTAGTGGTTGGAAATTCAAATAAAAGATCTGTGCTGAAATAGATTGAGGTGTGAATAAAGAGCTTTATAGGTAAAATCAGCTCTTTGAATTGTTCCTGGAAGCATACTGCCAGCAAGTGCAGAGCAGTGCAGCAATGTGTACCAGTGTACTGTCTTGATCCACCTAGAAGCATTAGTTACAATTCCTAAGTGTTCTTCAAGGACAGCCCCATATATAACACATTATCATAGTCAATTGTTGAAGTTACAAAAGCATGGATAACAACTGCAATATACTGCTTATAAGGGTGGAGTAGGATGAGCTGGTAATGGTCATTGTCAGGGAGACAATGAGTAGTAATAATTACAACTGCACAATGAAAATTAAACAAAACCAAACCAAACCTTCTAACAGTACATCTGACTGGTGATTAGATTTTAAGATCAAGACTATAGTAAAATATAGCCCAGGAAATCCATCTTCTTTTGCATCTTTTCCAGTTTGACAGCTCAATCCAGCATAACTCTTCTGGCACCAATGCAGCCGCATCAATGAGGTGCATGCTGCATCCCACAAAGGAGTTCAAAGCAGCAAAGACTTCCCTAAGATGAGGAAACATTTATTCCCTTGTTCTGGAACAAGCCTTTGCTGTACCACTGGGTCTACTTGGACCTGCAGCAGTGATTTTGCTGGTGCAAGTTTGAGTGGGTCCAGGTACATGGAATGAGGCCAGGAAGGGGGAAGGATATCAGTGGAGCTGCTGCCACTGATACTACCCTCTTCCCAGCCTCAACACACCTCCCTTTGCACCCTGCTATTTTTCCCATTCCTCCTACACCCACCCGCCTACCAACCACTCACCCCCTGCGCCTACTTATCAGCGCCAGGGCTTTTCCAGAGACTGCTGATGCATGGTTGCTTGCAGCTGCAGGTCAGCTGCACAGAATGGCAGGTCGCATTTTGCAACCTCCATAAAGCACACTGCACCACCAGCACATGTATTCTGGTGGCACAGTGGCCCAACAGGATTAAAGTAACTGTGGAAATAATGTTCTCTGGTGTTCCGCATCAAGAAATCACAAACACTTATTCACAGTGTAACCCTATGCATGTTTATTCTGAAGTAATTCCCACACAGTCCCACTGTGATCAGTTAGGCTTATTCTCTAGTAAGCAGTCCTAGTCACTCTGAGATCAATACAATAATGTTAAACCACTGAAAATCACACTAACCTTCAGGTCTCCTGTAGCCACTTTAAAAACAAGCTCTATGACGCAGCCAACAGCAAGGCGAGCAGCACTAAATGAATGTACCTCATTCCAAATTGTATCACTGTCGACCTAAATAAAACAGATTCACAAGCCTAATAAAGTCGGGTTCTGAAATAGTTTTATCAGTATCAACAACAGCACTGCTACTACGTTTTGGAACAGAAGCTATGTTACTGTCATAATTCTAGTACTGATTGCCAGAATCATCAAGATCCAATGGCATAACTCTTGCATTTTTGTCGTATGAATGCACACAAACTACGTTAAGTTGCTAGTGCCACAATGTATTCCTTTTGAATAGACTGAAAGAAAATGTAACAGTAACACCTGTAAACGATGGCTGAACTAAGTCTCTGTATTGTGTTATTTGTTGAATCAATTTATATTTTAAACATTCTAAAATATTTCATTAGTCAACTGATGGAGGTTTTTTTTAATCAGTCAAATGCTAACATATGATCTGTGTTATTTTTTTGTAACTGTAGTGCAAATGTGCATAAAAAAATACATATATACTTACTCCAACACCACCACAAGGGAGCCTGACAAACATTGATGTAAGGGAACCTGGGGAGTTAAGAATAGAGGTGAAAAGTTGTTGAAGTTACTCAATCCATTGACTCTTAGACTAATTTGTATAACAAGATCATCCAAGACTTACTTACAAGAGAACTAACAGATAAATTCATGCTCTTCAATGGATGGAGATTATCCAAGGGTTACTCCTCCCACTGGCAAGCAGGGCCATCCTGATAATAATTTATTGCTGTGATCCCCTCCCATCCTAGTTCCAAGACATCATGAAGCAGAAAACAAAATCTTATAATGGTACGCCAACACTGAATAAAAACTGATCATATTAAAAAAGGCAATGCAGGCTGAAGAGGCAGCCCTACAAAATGAAGGGAAGGAAGAATGAGAAGTTGGAAGAGAAAGTCATCCCCAGAACTGAAATTATTCTGTCCAGAAATTCAAGGAACTGGAGGAGCTTTCTGACCTATTCCCATATAGCATGGGTCCCCAAAGTATGGCCCACAGGCCACATTCAGCCCCCGGAGACCTCTCATCCACAGTAACTCTCTGGGCCACAAGAGACCTTGCAGGCGAAAAGCTCTTGCCTCTCTGTGCTCTTCCCTGGGCTGCACCAGGAACCCTCTGCCTTGTTGTCACTTGCACTTGCTCATCAGTGAGAACAAAACACTACCATACCCCTTCCTCCTTCCCCCACCAGGCCCACCACAAGCCCACAGGATGCTTACCTCAAGACAAGATCTGAGGCTGACTCTTTCAGAGCCTGACCACTTGTTTGTTTATTTTAAAAGTTCACCTTATAGATTGGTTTACAATGTAAATTGCACAGCAAAGTCTCAGCAGCAGGAGGGAGGCAACCTTTCTAAGTCATCCTACCTGCTACAGCTTCTTGTGGATTTGAAAATCATTTTCCTCCCCCCACCCCAGCACAGTGAGTGCTGCCTTCTGATGCTCTCTCCCCCTATTTCTTTGCTTCTGCATGACAATATGGTGCTTGTTTCACATATGTCCCCAAACAACCATTCCCACATCTAGCTCTATCTTAAAACAACAGCTCTATCTTGACTCCTAAAATAATCTTTTAGTTTTTTCACCCTGGAGGAAGGACAAACACAACAAGAAAACAGAAGTCTTCCGGATATGTTAAGGAAAACAGATTTAAACTCTTTAATGCAAAATGAACACATTTCTGTTTGCTACTTTCTTTCCCTTTCTCTCTTTCCTAAGTTTCACTGTACTTCACTTATCAATGAAGTTTGACAAGGAAAGAGGGAAAGTTGGGGGGTGTCAATTCTAGGATGTACTTTCAAGTCATTTCTATACAGTTTAGAATGAGCATATGCATAGCAGGATATCCTTAAGAACATAAGAAGAGCCCCGCTGGATCAGGGCAAAAGCCCATCTAGTACAGCTTCCTGTATCTCACAGTGGCCCAGCAAATGCCCCAGGGAGCACATAAGACAACAGACACAACCTGCATCCCGGTGCCCTCCCCTGCATCTGGCAATCAGAGGCAGCCTGCCTCTAAAACCAAGATCGTGCACATACCTACTATGACTTGTAACCCGTAATGAACTTCTCCTCCAGAAATTTGTCCAATCCCCTCTTAAAGGCATCCAGGCAAAATGCCATAACTACTTCTTGTGGCAAAGAGTTCTACAAACTAATTACCCGCTGGGTAAAGAAATATTTTCTTCTGTCTGTCCTAACTCTCCCAACACTCAGCTTTTGTGGATGTCCCCTGGTTCTGGTGTTATGCGAGAGGGAAAAGAGCGTCTCTCTATCCACTCTGTCTATCCCCTGCATGATTTTGTCTCAATCATGTCCCCCATCATTTCCTTGAGAGGAAATGATGGAAACTTGTATGACTGCTTGTATATAATGTTTATCTTGATAATCTTTGATCCTATTTAACAGTCATCTACATACCTGCCCCCTTCCCCATTATAAACTGCCTAAAAAATAGCTTTAGGATTTGTAGGCACCTGTTCTAGCAATGTTATGCTGCCAATCTCTCTCGCCCATTGACAATAATCCCCCTAGCCCCTTCTCCTTCTTCCCATCCTCTCAAACACATTCACACCAGAAAAACTCCAGCAAGATTCTCAACTCCCCTAGTTATAACACACCCTTTGTAAATCTGAGAAAAGGAGATCCTTCCAGATACATTCAATACTCATCAATACCCTGATCAGATTGATGGCCAATCAGTCCCATCTGTCCAACACATACTGAAAGCATGTTTTCTCTTTACAAATTAATTTATCTCTCAGATTTCTCCCAACTTCACTTATTACTCAAATGTACCCCAACTCCTTTTCCTACCAACACATTAATTCTCTCTCCAGTCCCCTCCAAATAATTTTCCCTTCAAAAATGTTTTTTCAAAAAAATATTTTGTGCCATATTCATCCTTTCAAAAATCCATTCTCCCAAAACTAATTTTTCTTTTCAAAATCCACTCCTCCCTCTTCCTGCACAAATCCATTTTCCCTCTGCTTCTCTCAAACCTTAGTGTGTGTGTGGGGGGGGGGGGGAGTGCATCTGAGAGACAGAGGGGAAAAAATCTTATTCATTCATCTAAGTTCCATTTCTAATGTATTTATTATTTATTTATTTAAATTTATTTACTTATTTTCCGGCCCTCATCACCATGTCAGATATACAATGCGGCCCTTGTGCCAAAAAGTCTGGACCCCCCCCCCTCCTGCCATATAGCATGACAACCATACCAGGATAGCCAAGATAGCTTCCATCCACTGGAGAGAATGAACATATCAAGGTAAACCCAACATTCTTTTCTACTTTAGCGGAGAAGGTTGTCCTTGCATGAATTGTCCAAAAATGATGTCCATCTCAAGATGCTTCTGCTGAGACATTTGTTCAACTGGTAATGCAAAACAAAAGTAGATATAGACGATCACATAACTAAGGGTGCAATTCTAACCTGCAATGGAACAGGCAAGCCAACTGGCCTACACTGTATCCACTGCAGGTTTCGTGCAGACTGGGGCACAACTCAGAGTAAGGGGATTTCCTTCCCCTTACTCCAAGAAGTGCCCCAGGCAGCCCTATGGGGTCTACTTGAATCTGCGCCTGCAATTTCACAGGTGCAAATCCAAGCAACCCGAGTAACTCCGCTCGGAACGGGGGTTGAGATCTGGCCTGCACTGCTGTGGCCAGCCCAATTCTCCTCCCAAGCTTGATCCACCCCCTGGCCGCCCTCCCCAACCCAATGATAATCCTAGAAACCCTCCTGGCAGAGGAGATGGCCACCAGAACCAAGATTTTTCATGACAGAAATTTCAGAAAGATAAAACATAAAAATGATTCTTTGATAATACAAAAATACCCTCTGGAGATCCTCCTATATATCAGTGCCGCCTTGCCAAAACCATTTCAAGTGTGAATGTGCTGAAATTGGGTCATACAGGAATACCATGCACTTTCATTTGGCGAGGGACTACAGCATGGATGACTGTCAAAGCATAGCCTTATTTAGCTTGCAAATTTATTCTGGCAAGTAAAAACCATAAGTAACTATATAACATATGTGGATGTGTGATTAGCATTGTAGATCACTTACAGCGATCTAGGTTTGCAGTATAGCTGTGTCCTCAAGACAGTCGTAGACAGTTTAATGGGAGCAAGAGGGTAAGCTGGAGCCACAGCCTCATTTCCATCCAGCCTGGAGGCCTTCAAGGTAATCTGAGAGCAGGGTCGGCAGTATGTGACAGGGAAAGGCCTGGCCTGGCTCTTTCTGGTGCTTCCTTTGCTGTGCTACGCACTCTGCCTTGATTGATGTTCGTGTGCTCACCTGAGTCAGCTGGGGCATGAAGCTGGGGCATAGGAAATGCTGGGGAGCCCCAGGGGGCAGGGGGGAATGACCCGGCAAGCCTGAGTTTCACCCTATCTTGGGTGGAGGGAAACATGGTTGCCTCCCAGCAGTTGCTACCCAGATCCCAATTGTGTGTGGGGGGGGGAGGGGTGCAGAATCTGTGGCATGACCCATCATGGCAAGGGGGAGGGTTAGGCCTAGATAGCTGCGACATCTACTTCTTCCATGATTAAGAAAGCCTTCCCTCTGAAACGCGGAAAGGAAGGAATGTAGAGCCCATAGCCACTTATTGAGGTAACAGAACCTGTTTGGCTGTCAAGAAGGGCATTCAGGGAGAATGCTGAATCCAGTTGGCCTTACACACAGAAAGGGCTTGAGGCACTTCAGCCTTTCCCAGAGAGATCCTGAAGCAGGTGAAAGAGGCCTCTGACTCTAGCATTTAACCAAGAAAGAGAAAGGAAAGGAACCAGCTAAACTGCAAAGGAAAACAAAAATTTTTCTAAGAAATAATGCTCAGCAGAAGCCAAGCAGAGAATGATCTAATCTGTAACCAAGCAGAATCAGTCTGAGGAGCAAAGAGAGAGAGCTCCCCTTAGGAGTCTTTCGGATCATATGATCCCGCCTGTTACCAATAGGAGGAGCTTTCCCAAAAGCAAAGACTGAGGCACCCTGGAACCACTGAAGAATTACCTTGTGAACTGAGGTTGATGGTCTAGTACAGGGGTCTCCAAACCCTGGCCCGGGGGCCAGATGCAGCCTGCAGAGTGTTTCTATCTGGTCCGCGGCCAGCCTCTGATCCCCCGAGAGCCTCTGGCTAGTGTTGACCAAACACAACCAGAGTTGTGCTTGTGGGGTGGGGGAATGGGGGTCCATTTAAGTGTGTGTGCTTTATTTCCTGGACCGTGTTAGTGCTTGGAGAAATCCTGGGCATTTGAGCCCATTCATTCATTCATTTCAGTCATTCATCTAAGTTCCATCTCTAATGTAGTTATTTAAATTGTATATTTAATTTTTTTTCTGGCCCTCGACACCATGCCATATATTTGATGCTGCCCTTTGGCCGAAAAGTTTAGAGACCCCTGGTCTAGTAAATGGCATAGTTGCCTTGGAAGGGGGACAGCTGAATCTGTGTTTGCCACTACGGTGCTGAAAAAAATGTCTGTTCCCAACACGACTGACTAATCTGGATTGGAAAATGGAGAAAGGAAGACAAGAAAACCTGGTGATCAGGGAAAGAAACCCTTTAAAATTGGAGCTCTAGTGCCTTAGAGAAGGTAGACTAAAAGAGGAAGGGTTCTCTTTTTTTTCCACAGCAAAAACATTGAACTGAATGGTCTTCTCTATTAAATAGAGTGGAAGGAGTAATGGACAAGAATGAATCTACCACTGAAAGATAAAATTTGCAATCAAAAATATTCCTGGGGATTCAGTAAGATGTCAGCTCCAGCAGCAATCTAGCCATTGGTATAAATATATTAAGTCCTGCCAAAATTAGCCCTGCACACATTTTTTTGTATCAGTAAATTTTGCCTTTTTCAATTTCACATATCTTCAATCTGGATTATCCCATACAAACTCCCCAAACCTTCATAATCCATTTATACCCACCTATAAAGTCATCCTAATGATCTGTAAAGATGTGGGTTAGGTGCTGTAAGAGGAAAGAGGATGACTATATATTGGTAAGATGTGGATTACAGCACTTACTTAAATAGGGCCGTAGTGGGCCAAATGCTCTGGAATGGTTACAAAGCCCTGATGGTATTTGTGTTGCCAGATTGTGCTACTATAAGGTGTTAAAAACAAACATTTGGTTTTTCCTGATCGAGATGGATATCTATTACTACATGCTAATCTTTTTAAGTTACGTCTTAATCTTTTTATTGGTTTGCAAACTATTTATGAAGTGTGCAGTGGGCTGGCCGGGGACGGTGACACAACAGAGAAGCAAGTAAAGTAATTTTTTAGTTACTTACTCTGCCACACCTGAGCTGGCAAAAGTCCAAATGGGCCCAAAGGGGTATGCTGAGGCCAGGAAGGGAGCACAGGATATCAGTGGTGCTGCCACCCCCAATATCCCTCCCTGACAAACCTCCAACCAGCCCCAATATTTGCCCTGATCTTCCCCTTCCTCACCTCAGTCTTCCCTCTCACCTGCCTGATAAGCATGCTTAAAGTTGCTTAAAGTTGCTTAGTGTTGAAATTAAAGAAAGAGGCTCTTTCAAAAACTCTTTCTAGGCTGCAAATTTGGTAGTAGATGCTGCTTACCATTCAGTCTTAAAAGTAGTCACATCCATGCTCTCCTTAGAAATGAAGGAGATCTGACACACACTAGGAACCTTTATATATACAAAGGTGTTTCAATTCATTTCAGTGGAGGTGGATGCTCTATACATCGCTATAGCCTTACATGGGTGTAAGTCTCCCTCTGAACAGAAGTCCATTAAGGAAGCCTACTCCTATAATGAACATGCATGGATTCCAGTGAAGTCTGGATTAAAAGATCAAAAAAGGAGATCATCAACGCATATCTTGTCTATAAATTCATGTCTATAATGCATGTCTATAAACGCATGTCTATAAATCCACTGAACTTCACTGGCAAAATGCCAGAGAAAAAGAACATGGAATTCCCCGCTGTACCTAATAGTTTCTTGCTGTCCAATTTCTGTCTGTTCAGAGGATTGGTACCATAAAGAAGGGTGTGAGCCTCTGAATGAACAGTCTGTAGTTCTTCTAGAGTTGCTTTTCTTCCACGGATACACTGCAGGAGAAAGGAGAGCAGTGAATAGATTTTTTCTATTTTAGGTATTGAAAATGAAGGAAACAATGTGGCATGAAAAACACACACACACAAAACCTTAGAATAATGGCTCTCTGAATCGGTTTAATTGCCTCAATAAGAAAACAGATTGTAGTGAAGCATTATAGGAAACTTGAAGTAACTCAACAGTACAAGTATAACATGACTGATGTTATGACTGTAACATGATCTGTAGCATGACTGTAACATGATTACCAATGTTAACGAATGAGCAGCAAATCTCAAATGGAAATATGTAAAGATAAAGAATGACACATCTAAACATTTGGGGACCCAGACAGTTCTGTGCATGAGTGAATAGCTCTTCCACACAAGCACAGAGGTTGCCAATTCTTTCCCCATGCTGCATGCCTTAGGGAGTGTTTTTCGCTTCAAAATATTCCCAGCATTTAATCTGCAAGTAAATTGTTTTGTTTAGGGTCCTTGGGTTCTGTAAATAAACACAAAGAAATCCATGTTTTGAAATAACAGTGTCTGCATTGTGTTGCGCATGTAACTAACTTTCAGTAACCATACAAAGGTAGGTAAACTGTGAGCAAAGCATAAGCTAACAAAAAAAAATTGGTTAAACATGTTAATTATATATAATCCCCTAAATATATAAATCATTTGAATTGTTCCTTACAAGAAAGTAAAGATAATCAAAAACTATTTAAATCACTGACCAAGATCCAGTAGGCCCACACAGCATTTTACATATACATTTTCTATTTTCCTTGTCTGCTGTAGCCTCTTATGCACCCTAAAAAGTCACTTCTGTGGTTTGTTGTCTCAACAATACTATTTGCTTATCTCTACACCCTCAATGTTCTGTTGAGGTCTTTGAACAACAATTAAGTAGCAAATAATATAAACAACCACCATCAACAAACTAGCAATTAAAATGGTCTTCTAGAACAATTTACAACAATGTTAAACACAGCAGCAGCAGTAACATCCTAAAAATCCGAAGTTGACGGAACCAGAAAGAGAAAAAGTTGACAACAGAACTGCACACCTGGATGAGGACTACACTGCATTTCAGGGATACTGAAACATCTAGCATTAAAGAACATTTCCGATGAGTGGGATATTTCCCCCAGATCTGACATGAGTGGTAGGTCAAAAATGAGGTACTAAAACCCCAAAGAGTATTATTTAAAATATTTATATACAAGCCTTTTCAACAAAAAAAAAAAGCTCAAAAAGTTCTGTTTATAAAATAGAACAAGTGAAAAAAAAAAAAGAGATTGGTTCTGTCCCAAAGGGACTCACACTGGCTAATCCTATCCTTTTCTCTGCCATAACAAGCAGCTGTGCAGCTGCAGGTTATGGTTGAGGAAGTGCTGATCAGGAGGCTTGGGAGAGGTAAGTGAAAATATTTTACCTTACATCCCCATAACCCCCTCAATCGCCAATGGGTCTCCTAGGACCTGCACCAGCTAAAGAGCTGGTCCAAGTCCAAGGAACAAAGGGCACATGTTGGGAGGCTCCAGACAGGACATTTGGCTCAAGTCGCACATGCTAGGTGACATCCCTCCTGACTTCAACATGCCCCCGTCCTTCTTCCGATCCATCTTAATCAGCCCACCCTCCTGCCTCAATCTTGTCACCCCACCTTACCTACATACATAAGACCTTTATTGGCATAAAGGAAATACACAACAACAAACAACCAGAACAAACAGAAAACAATAAAATAAAACAATCATAATCATTCATTACCCCCTCCTCCCATTCACCATAATGTAACAGAAGACCCAGAATTCCGTCCTGCCAGTACCCCAGAAACAAAGTTAGCAACCTTGTTGAGAGAATCAGTTTCCAATATATGGAAAGAAGAGATTGCAACTTAATCGAAACCTCCCAACCCTGCATTTTATTCAGCAGTGGAACCAGATAGTTCTTACGAAGGATCTCATGAAGTGGGCAGTAAAAAAATATATGCTGTAGTGTCTCCACACAATTCCTGTCAAAGGTACATCTTCTTTCTGAGTAGGGAATGCCACTAAACCTACCCGCTAGCCACCTTGCCAACATCTGCGGGGCTTCTCTTCATTGCCGCTGTGCACAGGGTCCTCCCTGCCATCTGTAGCGGAAGCTCAGAAGCACAAGGCTACATGCGCTTCTGGAACGATGTTTGTGAAATTGTAAAGCGTGCTCTGCCACCCAAATGCTAGTTCTGATGCTCAATAGCAGGGGTCTCCAAACTTTTTGGCCAGAGCGCCGCATCAAATATCTGGTGGGGTATGGAGGGCCGGAAAAAAAATTTAAATAAAAAATTTAAATAAATAAATTAGAGATTGAACTTAGATGAGTGAATAAATGAATGAATGGACTCATTCATTCCACCTCTCTGGTCCTCAGAACATCCTCCAGACACAATCAGAGCACAGTTCTGGTCATGTTCAGTTGAGTGGGCCAGAGGCTTTCAGGGAACAAGAGGTTGGCCGCGGGCCGGAAAGAGACTTGCTGCGGGCCACATCTGGCCCTGGGCCAGAGTTTGGAGACCTCTGCTCAATAGGATTAGGCCAATAATCTAAAAGACACACCATCAAACAGCCACTGGAAAACATGCTATGTTGAGGACAGTTGCTCTTCCTGCTAAATATAAGAGAACCACAAGTTGGGAGGTGCTTCTTTAGCATATGGTACCACTTTGGACCACAAGAGGGAGGATAAGATAAGATCTTTATTGGCATATATAACAAACACAACAACACAGCAAAGAGAACAACAGTAGTGAGTACAAGCCTATGATATATAATACATAACTGAATAAGATATATTTGTCCCATATAAAACATAGTGGCCTAACATATAAAATATACTGGATAGCCTCTCTTGGGTCTACTTGCCACCAACAGCTGCAGACTGCCACCCTCTTGGTGATAGGACTGAACACATCATTCAGTTGTTATGGCTTATCACCGCCATCATGAATTTTGAAACCTTTTTCAATTCTGAGGGTGAGCAATCATTTAATAATAATTTTTTCCATATCTGGAAGACCCACCTTATTAACCAGGATGGGCATTAGATAGGTAGAGAGGGCACTATTATGCCGAGGACAATAAAAAAGTATATGCGGGAGAGATTCTACCGACCCCATGTTACAAGGGCAGATACTATCTTGATAGGGAGTTTTATGATACCTACCAACTGTCACCCTTAAGGGAATAACGTTGAACCTTGCCAGGATTATGGCACAATGTTCTGTGGGGTCTGTCAGTGAGGAGAGATAGATTGCCATTTTCCCTAACTGGTATGGGATGGAATAATACAAGGGCGAGCAAAATTTTGTTGCCTGATCATTAAGATCTTGAAATTCAATATCCAATAGTCTGACTGTGATGCTCCGATAGGCCTCAGCATATGTACGTGTTCAGATGGTCTAGTGAGATCCCTATTGTCTCAATTTTCTTTGTTATATAGGTTGACCATGAAGAAAGGTCAAGCTCGCTGAGCATCAAATATAGCAGACTGCCTAGTGGCAAATTGTAATGAATGTGCAACCAATAACGGATGGACAAAAGCCAAGCTCTGGTTAACAAGAGCATTTGCCCTGTTTCCAAGTATATGGTGGCATATGGGGCACACCTAGGTAACCCCAGGATTGCCCTAAGAAATTTTGCCTGGACTCGTTCCAGCTCATGGTTTGCTGCCTTAATCCAAATTGGAATGCCATATAGTAATCGCGCAACTGACTTGGCATTAAAGATCTTAACTGCCGCAGGAATGAAACAATTACCTTTTCTATGGAAAAACCTAAGAATAGCTTGGGAGGTAGCATGGGCTAAGTTAACTGCCAATTTACGATGAGTGCACCAAGATAAATGATATTGGAAGTGTACCCCTAGATCAGGGGTGCTCAATAGGTGGATCGCGATCTACCGGTAGATTGCGAGGCAAAATGAGTAGATCGCAGAGTGCCGACCCCCCCCCTTCAGGTGCCTCTGGAAGGAAACGCCGGGAGTAAGGCCCATTGTACTCAATGGGGCTTACTCCCAGGTAAGTGTGGCTAGGATTGCAGCCTCACAGCCTAGTCCTAGGCATATCTACTCAGGAGTAAGTCCTGTTATACTCAGTGGGGCTCAAGGCACACCAACATACATTGTACACATAAATGCTGTATGTTATGATGGCGCGAACATTGTAAAAAAAACTCTGGTAGATCTCCGGGCCTTGCTGGGTTTCAAAGTAGCTCTGGAGCCAAAAAAGTGTCAGCACCCCTGCCCTAGATATTTAAAACTCTTGACCTGTTCGATTTTCTCACCATTTATATTCCAGGTAAGCAGGTTCCAGGATTTAGAGAACACTAATATCTTCTGGGTATTTAACTCCAATTTATTTTTTGAAAGGTAGGCAGAGTTTCTTTTTAATAGTCCTTTGAGGCCAATTCGTGTTTGAGAAGTCAACACAGCATCGTCTGCATATAATAAAATGGGAATATAGGTTGAACCTAGCTTGGGAAAGTGCCCATCAGCTTTAAGAAAGAAGGAGGCCATATCATTTTAAAAAAGAGTAAAGAGGCAAGGTGCCAGAATGCACCCCTGCTTCACACCCTTCTGCACCGAGATTCTGGGTGTCAACTTCCCAGATGATTTACATTTAACCTGACAAGTCGTCCCCATGTGGAATTTTTTAATAAGGGCTAGGAGCCTGGGATCTAGCTTAAGTCTAGCTAGTTTCTCCTATAGCAGGGCATGGTCTATGGAGGCAAATGCTCCTTTTAGATCTAAAAATGCCGTATACAGTTTTTGCTGATTGCTCTTAATATACTTCTCAATAAGGTGGGCTAAAACTACACAATGACCAAGGGTTGAGAAACCGCTGCAAAAACCGACCTATTCAGGGCCTGGTAACCCTTGGGCAGACATCCAAGCTGATAATTTTGCCAGCAGATGTCTTGCATAAATCTTCCCCAGAACTGAGAGCAAACTGATGGCTCAATAATTGGATGGATCTTGGTGATCTCCTCTTTTATAATCTCCTCTTTTATAAATGGGAACCACCATTACATCAGTTCCGGCATCATGCTGGTTTGATCTATCACTGTGAAGAAGGATGCCAGCATGGGTGCCCACCAATCAGGTTCAATTTTCAGAGCTTCAGGAAGTATCAGATCTAGGCCTGGTGACTTTCCGGACCTTGAGTGGAGAATAACATCCTTCACTTCCTCAGAAGTGACCGGTGGCCAAAATGGCATTTCTTGTAAGGTTGAGTCGGGAGAAGTGACATTACCAATCCCTACCTGCTGAAATAAAGAAGTGTAATAAAAACACCAGGTTTGAGGGGAAATGACCATTGGAGTGGGATTGGGTTTCCGGAGGAACCCTGTCACTATGGACCAGAACTGTTTGGAGTTTTTATGGTTAACTGCTGCTATTAACTTTTTCCATTGCGCAAGAGCATATCTCTGTTTATTTTCTTGAATCAGCAGTCTTAGTTGATTTTTAATGGCAAAATATATATCTGGGATCGTAACTTCCCCAGAAAGTCGGTACTGATGATAAACCTTCCTTACCTGGTTTTTAAGCTTCACACAGTCACTATCAAACCAAGAAGATGGCTTTGAATTCTTTCTTTTGGTTTCACTTTCAGGATTAGGGATTAAGGAAAATGAGAGATAGGTAATTACAGTGCCTCATAGATTTTGTCGCTTCCAGGGGGGGTGTGATTTCCTCATCATACTTGTTCTATAATTTGGGCAGATCTCAGCTTGTAATAACTTCCTCGCTTTTTGGTAATATTATTCCAAAAGACTTTTTGACAGAGTTCGTAGCTGGCCCTGCTACGCTCAGTCAGAAGACTGAGACTGGCCACCACTCATGCTTATCTTCAGGAGTAGTGTGAAATGGTCACTTATTATAAAATCATCGACTGAAAACTCCATTACATTAGGCCTTAAGGTGGAAGGAATCAAGAAATAGTCAATCACACTGGAACCCTTGGCTGAGGCAAATGTGAATTCACCTGAGTTACTAAATTCAGCAAGCTCATTCAGCCAAATTTTACTGAATTTAACACAGAAATTACAGCTGGTATCCTTCAGTCTCGGAAGACTATGGGATCGCGCTCTGAATGGTGGTTCTGGAACAGTGTCCTCTCCAGTGCGCGAAGCCTGGGTAAGGTAGATATGGAGGATAGGCTGTAACCCATGCAGCAAATCCCCCCTCTCCGCATCGCTGAAATGGTCCAATGGAAAGGCAGAAGCCAGTACGGTTGGTTCCAGCGGCATCGCAGGAGTTGCCAGAACGTGACTGTGTTCAGCCATGAACTGCCTCAGGGACTCCGGCTCCGGATTTTACCTCGAGGTTGGCTCCTGAAACCTTTTCCATAATTGGATGTAGCCAAAAGGCAGTGGAGGTTTGGGATCAGAGTTTTCCTTCTCTCAGATGAGCTGCCTTCCCAGGCTAATGAGTCCCATCTACTGTTTAGTCGCCTCTTACGACAAGTACAGCCAAACCGAGGGCCTATTCTTATCCCCAGCCCCCACAGAAATTGGCCATCTGAATACCTGCTATGTTATAATGTTTGTCCTTGGAGCTTCTACCCAAAATTAAGGTGTCCAAGAAGGAGGCCTCCGTGTCAATGACTAGGGTTTTATAGAAAACTAGATCCCCGTCGCCAACCCTGGCATTCATATCTCCAGCAAATAAGCACTCAGTTGATTGGAGGAAAAACTTCCTCCAATTCCTCGGCCAGTATGGCCAAACAGCTACAGAACTGAAAAAGGTCGGAATTATTCTGGCTGGGAGGAGCATATACATTGATTATTACTGGAGTTTCACTGAGTAACAGTTTAACCACTTGAAAATTATTACTGGTTTCCTTAGTGGCGGCAATTTCTGAATTTATTTTAGGGGGCACAAGAATGGCTAATCCAGCTTGAGCTCGACCCTTGGCATTGTTTTTATAAGCAGGTAAGGCAAGGTTTCTCAAACCGTGGGTTGGGACCCACTTGGTGGGTCGCGAACTGAGGCCAGGTGGGTCATGGAAAGATGCGTGCGGCCATCTTGGAAACTGGCAAATTAGGCAGCCGGTGCCATCTTGGAAGCTGGAACTGCCTTTGCCTAAGCATGTTCTGTATCTGTGTGGCCATCTTGGAGGCTGGCAAATTAGGCAGGCAGCGCCATCTTGGAAGCTGGAACTGCCTTTGCCTCAACTTTCTGTGTATGTGCAACACCATCTTGGAGGCTGGCAAACAGGGCAGGCAGCCATCTTGAAGCTGGAACTGCCTTTGCCTCAGCTTGCCTGTATGTAGTCAAAGCTCCTCCCAGGAGCAAAAGGGCGGCTTGCACAGGCGCACAGGAGTGAGTGTGGCTGCTGAGTATCTCAGGGAGCCCTGCTGGATTACTGAGGTGGGCTGCAGCCTCTCCCTGCAAATGGGGGGCAGGTTTGTTTGTTTTGCTTTCTCTCTCACCACCTCCTTCCAGCTCAAGCTCTGCCCTGTGATCCAGCCCCCTCTCCCCCCACTTGCATCCAGCTCTGCCCTTCCCACCCCCCTCCAGACACTTAAACCTCAGCAGAACTCTGAAATGGGGGAGGTTTAAATATGTGTCAAGATTTAAATGGATTTTTTCTCCTTATACTTTGCTATTGGAAAATGGCTGAGAAATAACCCAACCCAAGCTAATAAAACACCATGAGATACTCTCCCTTTAATACAGTGAACAGGTGGGATGCTTGGTAGCAATGGGGGGTGTGTGTGGTGAGAATTGAAACAAGCTTCTGAGCTGGTCTATTTTCTCTTGTCATTTGCAGTTTATGAACTACTAGGTGAGAAAAGTGATGTCACTTCCAACCATGGCATAACTTCCAGGTTGATGACATCCCTTCCGGTGGGTCCCGGACAGATTGTCATTCTGCAAAGTGGGTCCCGGTCTAAAAGTTGTGAGAACCACTGAGGTAAGGTATAGGTTTTGAAATCCTTAACCTGAAAAGGGGTCAAAGAGGGAGGAGTTTTGAATGCTCCTTCATGTAAAACATCACACAAATAAAACACCTAACATATGAAAAGGACAGGCTGTGATTCTACCTGCTTCCTGCTATGCTAGTTTCCTACTTGCAGGGAAGATTTCTTTCTTTTTAAAAATAACAAAGGGCAACATTAAAAAAATAAATTCCCCCTTCACATGTACAATCCAAGATGGTACAGCCTAAATTCTATCAGGTTCGGTCTCGACTCCCTCTCCAGAACAGACCTCATTCTCTTCAAAGCACAAGCCTTCTTGCCCTTTCCCTCTCTATTAGACCACCCATTACATTACCTCACACTTGCCACGAAGACCTGTTTCTTGAAGCCGTGACCAAATGCTCTGAATTCTCCCTGCATGTTCAGGGTGACTGTTCGTGTTGCCACAAGTACACTGGTGTTTTAGCATCAAAGTGTCATACACAAGGCCTGCATTCAGGGATGCAAAAATCACTTAGTATGCAATTATATTAGAACGTTCAGAAAACATATTTTGTAGTAGAACATTTTGAATTCAGTTCTAGTTTTAAGCAAAAGAAAAATACACATGACTACTGTATTTTAAAAAACACATCCTAAATACTAGGCCTGTTAGAACAGATATGGTCAGGTACTAAAAAGATACTTTACAAACAACTAACCTTGTTATATTTTCCAAAATTTCCTTGTAATACAAGGATAGTATTGGTAGAGGTGTTTGTTTCCAGTAAGATAGGATTACAGCCAAAGTCTTACAGAATACAATGGGCTTACTTCTGAATAAAATAAGTAACATCAGTTGCAAATATCTAAGTCAGCCATTTTCAACCACTGTGCTGTGGCACACTGGTGTGCCGCGAATGGTCTGAAGGTGTGCCATGGAAGTTTGGCGGAGGGTCATTTATTTGTAGAGCCTTTGGGGGATGTTAGCCCCCCACCAGCAGTGTGATGTTCCTTGCCAATTGCCAAAAAACCTATGGTGTGCCTTGACCATTTTAGTACCTTGTCAGTGTACTAAATCTCACCCTGAGATTAAAAAGCTTGAAAATCACTAAGTATTGGATAGTTAAGTGAGGACATTCTATACCTCTATAAAGTAGCAACATAACATTTTAAAAGTAAAATTAAAGAATGTGAAACTAAGCAAAGTATTTGGATTAACAATGGTATCAACAAATTCTGTCTCATACACATTTACTGGAGTATACAATGTAGTTCAATGTCTGTATTTCCAAGATTGCTTAGCCTCTATATATCACAGGCCTACAAAACTGGGGGTCAGAAAATTTTTTCCAAAACTTTATGGTGGTTTGATATGAGTTTGGGGTGCTGATTTCAAAAATAGCAACCATTTTGCCCTATCGCGTCTAGTTTTGGAGATAAAGTATAGCCTCATTAGTGAATGGTTCAAGCAGCTTCCTCATGAGGAAGCCATGATGTAGGCTTCCTCATGAGGAAGGTGCTTGAACCATTCACTAAAGAGGCTATGCCGTGTCTCCAAAACTAGATGTGATAGGGCAAAACGGATGCCATTTTTGGAATTGGCACCCCAAATATACCCAGGAATTGGTGTAACGTTTAAGGAAACAAAATGTGTGTTGGCCTGTGTAATTACAGCAGCAGACGAAAGGAAACCTAAGGTGTGCATTTTTATTATTTTATTTGTCTGTGCTACTAAGCAGAATAAAGAAATACATTCTCTCATAGATGCATTATCTAATAAAACCTGGTTCTCATTAAAATGTTACACTTCAGCAAACAAGACAAAAATACAATGTAAGGTAGAGGTCAGGGTAGAAGTCAGACAAATACAAAAATTACTTGGTCATGCTCTATTATGGGAATCACTATTAAACTTACTATAAGTCACTAAAAATTTATTAGATTAAGTTTTGAAGAACAAAGCATTATGAAAATGAGGCAAAGTACTATCAATACAAAGTACTGCTTTTAAAATAAATCCAATGATAGTTTTTTAAAGTTTAGTTTTTGGGGTGTGTGTGTGTGTGTGTGTGTGTGAGTGAGAGAGAGAGAGAGAGAGAGAGAGAGAGAGAGAGAGAGAGAGAGAGAGAGAGAGAGAAATGGTTATCCTGGATATGGAACAAGGGCTTCCATGTTGGTTTTGGTGTATGTTTTAAAGTTATAATTGCATTGAAAGCCCCCGAAAGTACAGACGTTATGAAAGAACTTCTAGTAATAACATTTCCAGGACTACAGACTCCACACCTTTCTTCCTTCCCAATTCTCACTAGGCAATTCTGTATTCTACCAAGTTTCTTCCATGAGTGGCAGAGGAAACACTGAACTGTTCATAGCAATTGTGCCTCAATAACACTTCTCCTGATCTTCAAAACCAATAGTCAGATATTTGGGACTTTCAACAAATTCAACTGACATTTCATACCATGAAAATAATTTTGCAAATTACCTGTTGTGAATTGTGGCTTGCAGGGTGGCTCCTGTACAGACATGGGAAAGTTAGCAGAGGCAGGTGAAGACTGGGCACGAGAAAGTGGCCGATGTCCACCAAATGATACTGGGATGCCAGCAGCTTCCATAGAGGCCTGGTAATTCCTCAGTTGGTGAATGCGTTGCTGCTCCAGTAAGAGGGCTTGCTGTTAGGAAGGATGGATTGTACTATCACTATGAGGATGCATCAGTGATTTCAAAACTTGGGAGCTGGAATTACTACTGGCTTTGTGACAATGAATCCTGTCTCAGCCATACTAACCAATACAACCAAACATTAATTAAAATGCATGGCTGATAAAGCTAAAATTTCAAGCCTTTTAGAAGTCAACAAAGTACTGAGGGAAATGAGAAACAAACATCTGTGAGAGCTAAGAAGCAGGGCAAAGAAGCAGTGGCACTTACATCCCCCATTCTCAAAGTCACACTTCCACACATAAAACATAGAAATAAAATACAACACAAAAAGGAGAAAGAATAGGAAAGCAAGATGAATAAAAGCTGAATGGGGGAGTGGAGTAACAGCCCAATCCTAAGCTCCGAAAATGGCTGCTGCCACATCCTGCGTGCCACAGGCCACCGCAGGTGGTACCTGGGCTTGCACAGTGTGCACAGGCACTAAGCCGCTGCATTGAGCTCAGGATTGGGCTCTAAGAGAGAACAGATTTAGAAAGAGAGATGAAGTAAAACATATATAAAGGCAAATGCATTTCCCTTAAGCAAGAGGTAGTTGGACGAAGTCAAGTACACAACTGCTACTTATGGATTACTGTTTTTTGTTCAAATCTGTTGCACAAGAGCATCCTTGGTTTCAAATATTAGACCAGGTCTATGTAATTTTATATATTCTATTTCTATCTCTATCTCTAATAAGCAGCATACATACAAATCTTCAAGCAAAGGCTGGATCTAAAGGAAGACAAATCAATCTTCCCACTTTCCATAGCAAAGCATCCGTCTGTGGGTGTCACGGGGTGGGGCAAGTGCCTTTCCCCTTAAGATGGCAAAAAAATGTTCACACAAGCAGCAGGAGCAGTGCTTTCACTTCATGCAAGAGTACATGAGGTCCTACCCAATACTCATTAATGAAGAAGTGCTTACTACAGTCTACTTTACCTGTCTGAATAGTAGCTCCTGCTCAGCTTGCCTCTGCCCTGGTTCCAGTTCTTGTTGCAACTCTCCGTCTTCATCACTCTCAACAGGTTCTTGCTTCACCTGAACCATATTGGTCAACCCTTGAATGTCCTTTTGGTTTGTTAGTCTATCAATATACGGATCCTCTAAAAACGCCTGATGTTCTCGTAATTCTTCTTCAGTCTCTTCAGGATGGCTTTCATGCTGGCGGGAAGACTCATTTGATTTTGGTATCATCTGAAAATATTGTTCAAAATTTACTGCTCAAAGAGAGGTATTTGGATCAGAATACAGTCTTAACCACTTAAAATAGTGAAGAGTTGGGTGAATTATTTAACAAACATGAAATTCCTAGACCACATGTATGCAACAGGCTAGTTTTTTAGATAAATTCACAGAACGGAACAAGTATGTATCTTGGCAACTTACTATAGTATGTTCACTCTCTTTTTTGGCATTTCTTCTGTTTATGCACACTCTCTCTCTCTCTCTCTCTCTCTCTCTCACTCACTCACTCACTCACTCACTCACTCACTCACTCACTAAAACATACTGTTAGCTGCTCCACCTGTTATGTTCAACCATTCAGGACATTTAGGGCAGGGGAAATATTCAGATTACAGCAGATATGCAGTAAATATCTAAGCATTTAAGGATTTTATCACCAATTAAAGCATAAGAATATGTTGTACTATACATCTTCATTACTATACTGTTTAGCCGTATTAAACTTTGCAAGCTGCATCCAGAAAAGCTTTCAAATTCTGCAAAGCAACTATGCAAAGAACACATGCACTTTCAGCTGAAAAGAATAATGTATGTAATCAATAGTTTATTCAGTATCTATTCTTCTTCTTTGACTTGGGATCAATATAAAGGCAGTAGTACAAAATACTCATAATGCTTGAATGTGTTCTTGTCTTCTTAACCTTCTACTCAAGGCTGTAAGACATCTGATGTGACAACAGGGTAAAGCGCAATAAAAATTACAAGAACGTTCAGTCCTGTGCTAACCTCTAAAATGATTTTGCAAACTACAGCTTTCCTTTCTTATGCTCAACTCAGAATGTTGCTTTATTAACAGTAACAGTCAGGACTAATCTACCTCTGCAGCCGCTACAAGCGGCTTCAACGGTGGCTGATTTTGGGCGGGCATGGGATGCCTGTCACCTTGAGTGCACTACCACCTCCCTCCAACTGCCACCTCTTTCCCTCAGTCCAAGCATAATTGGCTGTGTGACAGTGTAAGCATGAAGCTGATCATTCTCCTATTTACCAGGTTCATTGTGCACTGTGTTGAAGGTGTTGTGTCGAAGTGTTTCACCAGAAGTCAAATACTTCCAGGTTTCAAAACAGCACGCGAGGAGCACAGTAAGAGTTTCAGTTGTTGTTCGCTTTGTTGTTTGCTTTGCTTTGCTTTTGCTTTGCTTGCACAGGGGTAGCAGACCAAAGCCTGCATCAGGTGGTCTTTCAGGTCGATTCTCCCCCCCCCCAAAAAAACACACATACAAATGAATCGTTATTTTATCTTGAGTGTAATAACACTTGGCATACATTTCTTCACAAGTATCTCTTCCCTAGGCGATGCCTGAAACATTGGTTGTTGCAGTGACTGCAATTCATGAAATATAAAGAATGTCATTATCAGTAGCATAGCTAATGGGGGCTAGGGGTCAATTACCCCAGGTGCTGAGGGGGTGTCAGGGAGGCCTTCTGAGGCCCAGAAAAGTTATGTGAGACCTCCCCAAGGCACAGAAGGCCTGCCAGAGGCCTTAGAAAGGCACTTTCAGTTTTTGCTGAAAACCGGAAGTAACTTTCTAAGGCCTTCTTGGGGGGGGGGGGGATAAAAAATGTTGTGCCTCTGGCTGCCAGATGGCATAGCTATGCCACTGTGCCAAATATAATTAATACTTGGATCATAGTCTTGAGAATAATTATTGCCAGCGTTTTTTTTTAATTTTAAATCATGGAAGCAATTTTTCAAAATTGATAGGAACAGAAACTGACATGGTTTTAATGTTTTTAAAATATACCATAGACTCTGATTATGATTATGCCATAGATTCTGTACTTTGTTAGAGAGTACATTTATTATTTATTTATTTATAGAATTTATATCCCGCCTTTCTGTTCCAGTAAAGGGCATTCAAGGCAGCTTACAAAAGAAATAAAATAAAAACATAAAATATATAAATATATATATAAAATAAAACATTTTAAAAAACAATAAAACTTGGAACCCAAAATTAAAATAAATAAATAAATCCACTCACTCTATTAATGGTGGCTGCACTCCCACCCCCCAACTCCCTTGAGATGTCAAACACATTACCCTTTGGCAGGGTTGACCCATAAACCACACAACCTCGACCACACACTCCACTCGGCATTCAGTCACTCTCACCTCACTATTAAATTATTACTACATACAACACCCCCTCTCACTGAACTCTCCCACCCCCTGTCCCCCTCTCACGGAGCCAGAAGTTTCCACCTTCTCCCCTGTCCCTCTCTCACCAAGACAGAGGACACCAGCTTCTCCTTGAGTTCCTTAATCCAAAACCAAAGGTTAACACTCCTGAATCACAACCAAAACTCACTCACATGACACCTCCTCAACCACCCATACACAATCCTGCATTCAGTCTCACACAAACCCTCCTGCTGACACAATGCCTCCTAACCCCTTCCAGGTGTCCAATCATTAAACAGCACAGTACTGCATAAAAGGGGAGGGTACAGTGCTGGCGATCAGGGATCCAAAGATGATGAGCCGCTCAGCAACAACAGCCACAACAAGGAGTCATACAGCCTCCTGATCCACTGTCTTCATCCACGGGCAAAGAGCCCTTCGGCTCACGCCAGAGGCTGATGTACCTGAAGATGTGCAGAGGAGGAGGAGAAAAGGCAGATGGAGTCCAGTAGCAGGCTCCACTGGTGTTCCACTCCTTCTCCTTGTCCTTCTGCAGCCTTCTCTCCCAGCTGTTCCACTGAGTGCAGGTTGTTCTCTCTCCATTCAATCTTCACTCACTAAATACTTATTAATAATAGTATTTATATACTGTGCATTTTTCCACCATTTTTATTTGAAATTTGAGAATTTCAGAGTTGATGAGAGAGTTGATGCTCTCTCTCTCCACACACACACAAAGTATGCCCAAAGAAAAAGAAAATCAGTCAATAAAGTTTGAGAAAAGTGTTCTATGAAACGAAATGTCCCATGAAATAAGCAAAAAGAGAAAAAATAGACAACAATCTGATAATTCCTTATACTGTTCAAGCGTCTTTAAAGTTTAAATAACAAGAAAAGATGGAATTATTCTTAATAAAACAGCTTTGTATATAATATTGTAGAAGCAGCATTTATACTGCTTTTCGACACCCCTAGCATGCAAACAGAAACTTCAGTATTTGCAACATTTTCAATTTTTAAAAGAAGTCTTTTATTTAAAAAAAAAACAAAAAAAACAACTACAACATACACAGATAATAATTACTTCATATATCCTTTAAAAGGAAAGACTTGTAAAGAGTAATCCAACTAAGGGAGCAATCCTAACCAACTATCCAGCACTGACTTAGCTGTGCCAGTGGGGCATGTGCTGCATCCTGCCATTGGGGGCAGTCATGGAGGCTTCCTCAAGGCAAGGCAATGTTTGTTTCCTTACCTCGGAGTTGCATTACCCTTAAGTCAGTGCTGGAAAGTTGGTTACGATTGCAGCCTAAGGCTGCAAACCTACACACACTTTCATGGGTATAAGTGTGAGCTATTACTTCTGATACTTCTGATACTTCTAATAAGCTATTACTTCTAAATAGACATGCATAGGATTGTGCTCTAAATGGTGAAAATTGATAAAATAATGGAGTGCATTATAAGATTTCACAGAATGCAGCTATTTCACCAGAAGCTTCTTCCTTAAGCAGACAGAACATTGTGCTCATGCATGGACCCATTCCTCTCATGCACCTGAAGATGTGGGGAGGAGGAGGAGAAAAGACAGATAACATCCAGCAGCTGGCTCTGCAAAGGGCTCCCTAGACTCTCCACCCCCACCCTCCAGGACTCTGGCGCTGGCTAGAGGCAAGTTTTAAAAAACCCTCCCGTCCCCAGCAGCAGCACAAACTTGGGGATCGTGTCATTGCCTTCTGCCCCTTAAAGGGGTAGAGATAACTTATTCCCTGGCTGGTGGTTTGGGAATCACTACCTTACAGGAATGCAACACTTCTGCTTGTGGAAGAAGCTTCTGAGGATGGAGTTGCATTCGGTGAAATCTCGGGATATAAGCCAGTAATGGCAACCGGACTGTGTCAGCCAAAGGTATCTATGGAAGCAGCAGTTCTGTTAAGGTGGTCTTGCCATGAAGAAGAATGAATTCAAACGGTTTTCAGAATGCTCTAGAGATGCAGCAGTGTTGACATATTGCTCAGTGTGTGGCACAAAACAAGCTACTATCTGTAACTGATGTTTGAGTGGTCATCTGAGGGTACACACACACACGGTTCTACACTGTGTAAAGTCTGGGAACATTTCAGAACTTGAGTCACAAAGCTGGCAATCTCGAGAGGAGAATTTTTTTTTTTTTAGTATTGGCCTGAAAATGCCTTCCCTTCCCTGCCACACACACTGTCATAGCTTGTCTAGAATACTATGAAAGGGGCTAAGTTTTAGCAATTTTCAGAGGCTTGGAGAACACAATTTAGAGGGGGAAACTCATCAGATATGCAATTGGCTGAAGCCTTCATTCTGCTGTTCCCAGAATGCCCCTTTGAACAAGACTTTATTAGACAAACAAAGTTGCAGGCTCTACCATCATCATCATCATCAACCCATTTCTGACTGGACCACAGTGTATACATTTGATCCCTGTTGCACATATGCAACGTTAGGCAAAAATGGCTTAAGAATACTTATACAGTGGATCCTCCTTATTCGCAGGCTCAATATTCAGGGATTTCAGTATCCACAGATGCCAAGCCTGTAGCTGGAGGGCCGTAGATGACCTACTGGAAGTGTCTTCTGGTTGCATTCGGGAGGTGTTGTGGGAGGTAGCACATGGCCTCCCGGTACCTCAGAAGGCCTCCTGGTCATGACTGGAAGGCACTTCTAGTTCACACCGGCAATTTCCGGTTGGGTCCGGAAGGTTTTCTAAAATGCTGCTTTATGATCCAATCTGAGGAATCCTTTGGAAATCCATGGTTATATAAGGGCGATACGGAAGTGGAGCCAGGATTGTGATTGGAGTATCCACCAGAGAGATATTTAACCACTCCACATCCATTCTGAAGAGTGCATAGAACTTAGAGGAAGGTCTGTGCACTTCCCCGTTCTTAGCTGGATTGGCCAGCTTCTCCTCCAGTAACATCAAGAACGACCTTGGGAGAAGGAAGCCAGGAGCAACATCCCACTGCAGGGAATACTGAGCTGCATCCCCACACCCCCCTTGTCAGGTTGGTCATTCTGTTGGAGCTCCAAGACCCTCATAAACTTTTGGAGCATTTTCTGGTAGAACTATGGTGGGAAAAGACAGGATTCCTGTGTCTCATCCTCCGATAGCTCCCCTTCCTCAATTGCAGAATCAGATATGTAGTCCTGTGACTCAAGGGAGTCTGGTTCCATTGAGACTCTTAGCTTCTGTTGGGAAGGGGAACTACACTCCCGCTGGCCTAAGCTCTGTGCTTTGGCAAGCTCTGGCTCTAAGTTCATATCCAGTGTACCCTGTTTGGGGGGGGGGGGGAGGTCTTGCTCTATTCAACTGTCCATGTACTGGATGTTCAACATCCAGTTTGTTCCTTTGAAGGAACAAAATGGTCCAGCCTGGCCTTGAATTCTCCCAAGTACATCCCTTGCTGACTTGGAAATCACTGTGGGAAAGGTTGGGCGGGATGGAAGAAAGCAGAGGCTCCAGGGAGGTGATCCTCTGCTCCTCTAATGGACTGTCTAACATAATGGAGCACTCAGTGCTGGTGTGGGTTGATTAGTCAAGTCCTCTGCCCTTTGGTCTTACCCTGGCTCCTCTTACAACCCCAATAACCCCTGGTCCAAAGGAGGGGCACTCATCTACTCCAGTTGGGTTGCCTCCTTGCCAGCCCCAAGGGTAAGCAGGGAGCCTGTGGCAGCTGTGGTAAACAAACCCTGCATGCATATGCTGCCTTACTCCTTCCCAGTGGCCATTGCCTATGGCCTCATGGGCCTGTGCCTCTGTCTCTGATGCTGGGTGGGTGGGTGGGTTAAAGGATGTCTCTCAGGGCCACTACATCCTGGCGTGAAGTTCCCTCTGCTCGCTTATCTGTGCCCTGGATTGTTCTGTACCGTTGCAGTCTCCTCTGCATCACTAGTCTCCTCACCATCTGCGGTGGCACGTTGAGACTGAGTGTGCTTGGTAAGGTGTCTGCTGCTGGACAATCGTGCACTGCCAGCTCCTTTCTTGGCCTGGAATCACATGGCTCTCCCCCCGCCTCACGGACCAAGTATCTGTGAGCATGGGAAATTCAAAGCGCTATTGTGCTTGCATACACTGGCAAGCAGAAGGCAGCCCACTCGCTCACTCTGCTGTGTCCAGCTCAGTAATCTGGAGCTCCCTAGCAAGGGCTTGGTGTCTTCAGTCTGTGTGGACTTGAAATGAAAATAAAATTTGGAAAGAAACTTGCTATTGTAGAATGAAGTGTAGAACCAGTTGCCTGTCCATGAGGCAAGAGCAATCTGGGAACTAGAGGGAGCCCTCCCACCTAGAAAGACTTGGATCATCTGACACTGCTTGCCTGCCTGTGGAAGAGAGGCTTACCAGTCACCAAGACTGTACCAACCTAGAACCACTGGAGAAACATAAATCAGATGCATTCCTCAAAAAGCTCTTTTGATGGCCTAGCCTCCATTTCTTACAGTTGGCAGGTCTGCAAGCAAGCAGATACCAACAAGTGGTTGAGCCAAGAAACAGTAAGGTGACAGAATGTTCAAGGAGGCAAGTTGCTAAACAAGAGATGGGCAGCTGGAGACCAGTTTAGTCTATGCCAAGTGCTCAGACTAAGGAATGAGACCAGAGTCAAGTAAAAACCCATGGGCCCCTTTTGTCACCGGATGCTCCTGAACTGACAATTGCAATACCCTCTGCCCATCTCAATAGTGGCACTGAAGCACAGCACATAACAGGTCAGCAGTTGCCCTCTCTAAGCTATGGTGACACAGAAAATAAAAAACCTGAGGTCAACAGCCAAAGTGCTCAGTTGGGAGAACCTGGCACATTACAGGTATTTTTGTAGTCCCCATTTTGAATATCCATCTCAGTTTTGTACAGGCTTTCTACATTTATTTCAACTTAGTAAGCAACCATGGAGTAAAGCCCTTTGGACTTTCTCCTAGTAGCTGCATGCACCTATGACACCAAAATTATAATTTTCCAATGCGACATAACTGCTAGTTTAGTTAGGGAAGGATTCTATTATGGATAGACTGAAACAATGAAAATTGGCTAGTTAAACTGTAATCCACCACAGTCATAACCTGTTTTTTAACTGCTAAAAAGATGACATCCTCCCACCTAGAAATAATAAGTACACACACAAAACTGATTCCAGAAAGGTCTGAATGCATGCCTGAATAAATGAGGTCTTTTAACACATAGCTACTGCAATACTAGCAACGTGAATCTTGAAACTTAACATAAATGAAATGCAATATATTTAATGTCAAAGAGAGTGTATCACCTATGACTTCTAATAACCCTAATTTTACGGTTTGCTCCACAAAGTATGTTTGGAAAGCAGCAAGCAAAATCTCCATGGAAATATCAGCTCTAAAGCACATCAGTATGTTTGAATGAAGTCCAGGCCTGGCACATGCAAAGCAATGGCACATTTCCAGAAGTACAAAAATGACGTCAGTAGCTTGTGTAATCAACTTGTCTTAGCTCTGCACTAAAACAGAGTGCTTTTTTTTCTAATTGTCTCTGCTTTTCTCACTGGGAAAAAATGTATACAAGCAGCCAAAATTTTAGGCTAATGTAGCTCCTGGTTGGTCTTTCTCCTTTAAAAAAAAAATCCTAGAACTGTAACATTGGGAGTAGCTGAAAGTCTCTCTGCCATATATGAAACAGCAGCACTTTGAAAACCGAAGTGGTTACTGGATTTTTCTCTACGTGTCAAAAACTGACAGTAAGGTACAGATAGAAAGGAAGGGTAGAGAACAAGGTAGGAAGGAAAATCACAGTTTAATAAGCTGAAACACTTAGAAAGGAAAACATTCGTGAATTACTCCCCTTTGACAAAAGGCTGGCTTATCTAGCAAGCTATGTTCACTCATATGTGTATATTTCAAACAGTTAAAAACAGTTAAAAAGGAGGTAAAAGATTTTGCATTAGTGTGCATGTAGCCATATAACCTCCCACCCTCATATCTATCAATATAATGTGCATATATGGACACATGCAGGACACATGCAGAGTGCATGTGCACATGTGGACACATATGGACACATGCAGAGTGCATTCACATGCCCACACATACACTTAAAAAAAAATCTTCTCCTTCTAAGCTATGGCAAAATTATTACCTTTTTGTTGTTAGATATAAGAACATCATCTTATACTCTAAAGCTTTTTGGAATTTCAGATGTTAAAAACACTTAAGTAATTCTTTCAGCCTTCACACACGTTATAAATATTAATAAGCAACATACAGAGCCCCTTTGAGAAGGACAGTCAGAGAAAGTGTGCCGCAAAAGGCCTTAGAATGAGCCTGCCAGGCTTACAGCTGTGAAAAGAACTCAAGATTCCCAGGTGCCAATCCAGTATTCAGAACTATTCACTCAAAATGTTATTCTGGTGAATGAATTAAGCAAACTTATACCCCTCACTCAAATGACGGTTAGCTGATTTTCAATGAAATCCCTCTCATTTCCTGCTACTTAGCTTTGGGAGGCCACATTTTGTAAACATTTCCAATGTAAAGTTTTTCCCTGTGTTCTCTAAGAACATCCTAACAGTAAGCAATCCACAGATGAAGACCAATTGACATTACATAATTATAAGCCATGCAAATTATAGCAGAAGATATTTCTAAATGGGTACATTAAAATTGCATGAGCAAGAACTGAGAATCGGCATACCTACCTTGTTAATGTGCAGCTGCTGCTGCTGAAATTGCTGTTTGTGTTTTTCCAGGAACTGCTGATGCTGTTGTTGGATCACTAATTGCTGGAGGGCCTGTGCATTCTGGGGAAGAGGAGCAGACTGTGTGCGCCCCAAAGGGCGGTGTTGCCGCAGTTTGTGTATTGAGGGAGAAAGCCGATCTGCACCCACCACGGACTGCGCATGGAGGGGCAGTGCCCCTAGTCCTGAAAGATACCAGTCTGAAGATAATATGGAGGAAAACAGAAGAAAGAGGAAGAGAAGAGGAAGGGAGAAAACAGTAACTTTTGAGTAACTCTCACAGTACCAATGTGTGCTTTTAAGCCAGTCACCTTGTCATTTCATGCTGCTGGAAAGCGTTAAAAGCAAAAAGGTCTCAAGAAGCACAACAGCTATAAACAATAAGGCACACTTTGGTGTCTGATTAATGGGTAGTGACATCACTGTTAAGAGCTGTCCTGCATAAAATGAGGGCAATTTTGTTTTCTTGTTACAGGTTTTGTCACACTAAACCACAACTGTAACCCAGCCGACATACCTCCAGTTATATGTCGAGGAACTAATGAAATCTGCTTGATTAGGGTAAAATGACAGGACTGAAACCTCCTGTGCACTGCAGAACATAGAGTTTATTTGGGGGATAAGAGAAAACTTGGTTCTCAACATAACCTTATCTTGATGAAAAATACACAACTGTGGGTCAGAAGACAGAGCACCCAACTCTGAGGTTCTCCTTGCCAATGTTATTGCTGTAATGCTGCTCTTAGCATTAACAACTTAAGAGAACATGGTTCCAAAGGCGTCACCATCAGAGCCATCATGATCCAATTTCAGAAGAGGAATCACTGGAGGGCTGATTAGCACTGCCACCCGAAAGAGACTGGCACTGGACTTACTCCTCAGCAGACCATTAAACTGTTAAGAGCAGTAACAACATTCTTTTTGTGGCCATTCTGTAAAATTCCCAGGATATCACTGACCCTACTAGCACTAACAGATCTTTTAGAGAACACCACCCTCCTGTGCTATGAAGACACTTCATAGACACTTTGTAGCTCATCTTAGAGGAGGTTTTTCTTACAGAGAACAGTGTTTATGTAATCCTGTCTGAATAGCCCATGTCTTTTAGGCCACCATTACACTGCCAAATGGAACATCTCTGGTCGAGGGAAACTAATGTTCCCTGCCATAGCAGATCTTGATTCAGTGGAAATTTCCAGTTCCCGTGCTGACAGATTTATCGAGTTATTATTATTATTATTCACATTTTTATACTGCCCTTTCTCCAAAGAGCTCAGGGTGATGTACACAGCTGCTCCCCTCCTTTTGTCATCACAACAACCCTGTGAGGTATGTCAGGCTGAGAGAAAGTGACTGGCCCAAAAAGTCACCCAGGAAGCTTCATGGCTGAGGTGGGATTCAAACCTGGAACTTCCAGGTCTAAAGTCCACCTCCCAAACCACTACACCAACCTGGCTCACCCTGACTAGTTGAGAAATTAGACTCCTTGAACAGCAGGGAGCTACCAGGGTGACATCTGCTCCTTGCTCCTGGAGTATGTGGATGAATCAAGGTAGAAGTGGCAGAAGTGGGGAGGCATACAGCAGGCCTGATAGTGAGGGGGCTGATACAGAATCCATTCCAAGGTTGCACAGATGGCTATCTGTGCTTCAAAGTCCCTCAGAACCAATCAAATCACCCTCCCCTCCAGCCAGTTGATGCTCCATGATGTTTTCTGAGGGGCACTTGACTTATGAGTGACATGCCCCTCCATGTGGGCACCCCACTTGACCAGACTGGCATCCATAGAAATTACGGCCTCAGCAACGTGTCCAAGTTGGTCCCCCAAGACAGCCTTCCTGAGTCTAGCCACCAACACAGTAATCGTCTGACTTCAGTCACTTCTACTGTTTCTGGGCAATCGGGTTCTGAAAGGGCAGCTAGACCTCTCTTGAGTGGAAATTTAACCATCCCACAATGTCTTAACATGAGACTATCAGCCCATTGAAATGGGTCAGTCACAAAAGGTTTGCCCTCTTGCTTTCTTCCTGGTCTTCAACTAGTGCTAAAGTCAGTTTATGTCCTCTCCTCTGTCAGGTACAAATCCTCTGTGTCTAGTACCACTCCAAGTGTGAGATTGGGAGGGTGTGCAAGAGCATTAATAGTACCTGCCTCTTGTATGTCCACCTCATTAGGACTCTCTGTCCTATCCACCATCTCCAGGGACATTTTTTTTTCAATGTAGCTGAAAACAGCAGGGGAGGAGATGGCATGAGTGATTTCCCTGACTATCTCAGCCTTGTTGAGGTCTTCCCATGTCCCTTTTCCACAACCCCTAACTAAGGATTGTAGATGGAACATGGAAAAGGTTCCAGTCATGAAGGTTCAGGTTCCATGCAACTTAACAAGGAACCATACTTGCTGCCAGATGAGGACATGCAAAAGTAAAAACCCTGTCTACAATTACAGGGAGGAGGTGCTCCCTCAACATTTTGGAGTGCCCTCCAGGAGAAAGGAAAACTCAGGGCTTTTCATGGAGTACAGAAAGATATGAGAGTTATGCATGGTGTGAAGTGGAGAAAGTGGACAGAAAAATCTCCCTCCATCTCTCAAAGCTCTAAAATGCACTGGCAGTAAATTCAGTACAGGCAAAAGAAGGTACTTCCTTCACACAACACAACATTGATTCCTAGAATTTGCTACAAGATGTGGTGATGGCCACTGGCTTAGATGGCTTTACAGGGGGTTTAGACAAGTCAATCAAGAAAGCTAAACATGCTTTCTCTGAACTTGGAAGTTATATCTCTGAATGCCAATTGGGGACAAAGAACAGGTTTATCTGAAGCCTGCTTGATGGCTATTGAAGTTCATGGCCTGCTTGTGGGCTTCATCCAAGCATCCTGCAGGGCCTTGTTCAAAACAGAACACTGGACTAGATCAATCTCTGGCTTGAGCCAGAAGAGTTGCTGTCATGGTTCTAGTAACAGAGTGCCAACATTTTGTCTGTGTGTTCCCCAAGCTTTTCTTTAATAAGATTAAACTATCTCTGAATTCTATGTCTAGAACTCGGAATACTAATAGTTCTGAAGGATTACTTCACTGTCAGCCAAACAAAACAACAATGTTACAGAATAGTTTTTTAAGTGCTAGAGGTTTCAAACTGAAAGCTTTAACAGCAAGGCTCATGCACCTCACTCCCTTTGCCACCAAGGCAGCTCCCAGGTGAAAGAAGTTATCGAACTGATCCTTGTTACACTGTAGCACCTATGGCTGGAGATGGTACTGCAGTTCTTCAGTCCAGGTGACCTGGGGAAGCATTAGGATTCTGGCTGGTTCTACGATATACAGTTGATTCAGTCAAAGCACCTCATCTCACTAAATAGCAACACAGGCTTGCCTTGCCTCACTTCATTTGCTTGATGTGATCCAGGTAACAACCTGTCCTTAATCATGTTTTCTGTCTCTGGTTCATTTTTAGCCCTCATCTATTTGAACCTCTTCTGACCACAACCTGTATTGACTACATCATCTGCTACTGGTCCATTTGATCCTTGTCTGCTTGCACTGGTCTCAGATCCTCAGCTGTGGCTTGTATCAGAGCCTGACATAATGATTCTGTTTAAATAACAATGGTTGTGGTCTGTATAATAGATGCAAGAAGCTACCCTTAAAATCTGAATTTTGATATAAATGAATTTGAAGGGCAGTGCATAATACGTATAGCAAAGGTTTTAAATAAACAATGATGTGGGGTCACAACTTGATGGCACAGAAGGTATATAAAACACACTATCCTGATTGGCTGGTTGTGGAACAGAACATAGTTTGAACTGGTGGTGTTGGGAGATACAGTTGATTTATAAGAAGTGATGAGGGTTAGCTGAGAGTGAAAAGGGGTCAATTAGATGTGATAATCCATTATGATAGATAAGGGAAGACTAATAAATAAGGGAAGGGGAAATGATGCCTAAACAACAGGGGACAAGTGGATACGCTGGTTTAAGAAGAAATTTTATTGATAGGTTTATTGTTCATAGGTTTTCATGGCCAGCAATAATCCAACAATTTAATGTACAGGTCCAATGTTGTTAAACACAGATTTTTTTATACACGGATTTGACTCTGCACGAATGGCCACTGCAAATGAGAAGGAATGTGCTGTTCCCTGAAGAAGGGGGAAAATGCATCCCTTTAAAATCACAGTTTAAAATACTGCTTTTCTTACTGTTGTAGAGAAACAGTCATGAAAGCAATTACAGGTATAACCTAATTATCCATGGATTTTTTTTCACCTGTTTTCTCTCTCCAGGCACTTAGAACCCTCTCTTCCCCCTCAGCATGTGAAAGAAAGATAATCACTTTGCTCTTGGTGAAGGGAGGGGTCCCTGGCACAGAGTGGAGTGAAGCTTTTCTAAGAGACTGATTGATGGATTCTCTGCCTAATGACTCTGTTTTACATCACAAAGGTCAGCAAAGGGACATTGAATTGACCCAGCAAAGGGACATTGTTTTTTAAATTGATTTGATTAATGTGATTTTTGCCATCCACCTGAGTTCTGTGAAAAGAACCCTCTTGAAAAATGAGGCAAAACGTGTATATTTATTTGGGTGAGAAGACCATGGCTTTGTCAAAGAATTAGATTCCATGTTGTTAAGAAAGTTATTAAGTTGCTGTTAAAAAGTGTTATTCACACTTTCATTTTAAAATATCTCGGTTTAGTTATGTTGTTTCCATTTTAAATAAAGTTATAAATTTGCCTTATCAGTATGACTCAGAATTCAATCCCCATGAAGCATATACAGGTGGTGCCTTGGTAAATGCAGGGGATTGTCCTCAGACCCCCTGCAGATACCAAAAAACAGCAGATAATTCACGGTTAGGCACCCCTTAAAGCCTCTGAAGGCGACAGGAGCTGTGCTTCGGTCATCTCTGGAGTCTCTTCTGAGGCCTGTGGAAGCATCCACAGGCCTCAGAAAGCCTTCTAAGGTATCTGGGAAGCCTTATAAGGTCACTTCCGGTTTTGTGTCAAAACTGGAAATGACGTTTAAAGGCCTTATAAGGCCTTTGGAGGGCTGGGGAAGCCCTCCCAGACCCCCAAAAAGACTTCAAACATTGCTTCCAGTTTTGATGCAAAGTCGAAAGTGAACTTGTAAGGTCACCCTAAGGCGTACTGTATCAAACTAAATGAGACTATAGTTAATGGAAGTAGGAAGGTTCCCCCCTCCCATTGATTGCCTTTGGGATCCAGGATTTTCTATCTATCTTTTTCAAAATGATCTCATAGGTAATTTATTTAGTACTGATCACCTTGGCATCACAACTTTGCTTTCATAAAGGAAAAGTTCTTGCATCTAGCTGGCATAACTAGGATAGGGCACATTCTCTTACATTTAGGAAGAACTTTCAGTACCTGGAACTATATGGTTCAGAAGAGTTAAATGTCACACAGACAGAAAAGTGGAAGAGCTCTGCATTCAGGATGACAATTGCACCATGAATGGAAACATCTGGGGAAACAGAGGATCCTACAAGTTTCTCTTTGAACAACAGTTGTAAAAACCCCATTTTTAAAAAATGGAGTTTATGGTCAGTCTGCCTATGTAAACTGACTTGAATCTATGAGAAAGGCAGTATGTAAGGAAGGAAGTAAATAAAGGTTAATGGTAGCAGGCATTCACTGTCATCAACTTTGCATCTCATCCTTCCCCATGCACCTGAATTATACAGCAGCCTTGAGTTCCTGCTATATAATTACAAAATGTGTTAAAGCATCTCTTTTGAACCAGTTCAGTGCACTGAATTTACGTTCTTTTCTCAGTGGTCACATACAGGACCAGCCTATCTAGGAGGCCAACCACAGCTGTCACTTCCGGCAGCAGGTTGGGGGGGTGCACTCACTGCTGTCTGCCTACTTGCCTCAACTGCTCCTCTTCCTCCTTCCACAACCTGGATTGGAAGACGAGATGAAGAGGAAATGTGGAGGAGAGGGATGAGTTTGGAGACTAGGAGAAGCAAAGGCTGGCACCTCACTGGGTAAGAGGGCAGCATTTGGCCTGCCAGCTCAGGTGTCAGGAGGCCTTGGGCTTGCCCTGGTCACAGATTTTCTTCTTTTGAATACTTTGCTCTCAGTATATCACATTTTTACTTTTAGCAATAACTCTGGGTTTTCAATTTTGGTTATTCTTACCTGGGACTAAGGAATTTTGTGCAGTTGGTTGTTCCAGTAAGACCATGTGTTGAAGCAGAGGGTTGTGTGCAGTTCCTCCATCTCTCTCAACTGCTGTATTACTCAAATAAGGAGCGAGGTGGGTGCCAGGAAATAAGGAGATCCGTTGTTGTAAGGAAGGAATAGCAAGTCTTTCAGCATCCTGCTGTCCTGATCCAGCCTGCAAGCATATAACTGGTAATATAAGAAGCTTATGAATGGTGTTAGTGTAAAAACAAAAAAGCCAGAACATTGTACTGAACATCACTTACACCAGAGGGGGCAGTTGCAGGTAGTCCTAATGTTATATTGGGCAAGGAGGGAGAGGTGTACAGAGGAAGTTGTGTTACTGAGCCTTCACGATTCACTAGTCTATGAGCCAAGTTGGTCTGAAAAGAGAACCAAGAATGCTGCCTCAGGACAAATGACAATACAGAAGCACATTTTTAGTATCCACTCTACCTATACGTGGCATATAATCATAAATTATTATCACTGCATAACAGCAATAAAAAGTACCTACAGATAACCAGAGGATGAATAGTAGCTCAAATTCTTGGTCATTGTACTGTTCTGTTAGTAATTATGTTGAGCCCTTCTGCAATTTTATAGTTTATTTCAATTATAAGTAAAAAATCGTGGATATTTTCATACTGAAGTTAGAAATGAAGACAGGTATGTTCTATAATTATAAATATACACATCATGTGTCACTTACTGATGAACTGTTTTTAAGGTGAGATCTGTAACATCAGAACTAAATGAGAAGGCAATTTACTACTGATACAGTTGGATGAGGACAAGTGGACAGAAATAATGCCAAGTACTTGCTATCTAAGCTCTACCAAGATGGTTATTAAAAGAATTTAATAAATAGTACGTGTAAGAAAGGAAGGAGGAAGTAAAAAAATTTTTACTTCATCTTGTATAGTTGTCAATTTTATTACTTTTATTTTATTATTATTATTATTTATATTTTATTGTTATTTATATTTTACGTTTTATTATATTAACTGTATACTGCATTGAGTTTTGGAAAAACAGTTTATATATCTTTTAAATAAATAAAAATAAATGAATAAGATTTCAAATCTGCTTCTTGGCTGGCAGCTCTGGGATGGGGAACTGGAATACAGCTGAAATCCATTGAGGAAAGTATGCTCAATGTTTTGTAGCTTTTAACCCATTTAGAATTTTATTTTTAAACAAGCTGATGAAGACAAGTTTCGGCAGCAATTAGCTCCTATCTGTATTGCTAAAAATATAGGAAGAGGTTGTTCAAGAGAGGATTAGATTTTGCCAGGTTATGTTTATGATTATGGGAAAGCTGTTGCTTCTGGTGTTCCAAAAAAAGAGAGGTATTTACTGCAAAAACCCACAGAATTTTAGGCAGCATGTGATGAACAAGTTATCTGAAAATAACTGAAACAGACAAAAATGATGGATAGGAGCAATTATTTTTCAACAAACTTGATTATTGGTTCAGCATCTGTCATCATCATCCTACCTAATACACTACCTAATGCACATCCTACCTAATACACTGTACGTATCCTTGCTTTAAAAAAAATATAAAGACAGTTGCTCTCCCTCTCATAATGTGAGTGCTGAGAATTTGCAGGGTTGCCTGCTGGAGCAAAATATAACCCACAATCTTAAAATTCCTATAAATATATTTCACATCCTCACTAACTACTGTTTTGATTCAATTTGTATTTAAAGAAATATGGAGAACTGAACATGAATTTTAAAAGTGTTTATAAATGAGACATCATTTCTTCCAATATTAGAGTGATAGCTGGCGATCAACAAAAGTCATCTTCAATTTTTTTTCGTCCATCACATCCATTATTTTGCATTCTTTGACAGAGCTTGTGGCATCTAAACCCTTCAACCCTGTGCATTTTTACTTAATCAAGGCTCATGGTAAATTGTGATATCAACAGGCTTATAGTGCAAGTCTATGCACCTGTACTCAAAAGTCAGTCCTACTAAATTTAAAGGGACTTATTCTCATGTAAGTTTATATAAGATTGTAGCCTTACTCTTCTCAGATATTTGTTGATTTCTTCCTTTTGGAAGAGCAGGTAGATTGTTTTTCCAGATATGTTGTTATACAGTACTGATGAGTTAAGCAAATGACTTGTGGATGTCTTAAATTCTCATTGTTAGGGTCTCTTGTTGATTTCCAATATTTATCTAATTTCAATATTGTTAGAAATGAAGCTTACTGGCTCCATTTCAGGTATTATGTGGCCTAGAATTACATTACTGACCGCGTTCTCTTTCTAGTTGCTCTTTTCTATTATCAAGGGTTTGATGTTATTTTACTCTATCTGGTAAAGACAATGTTATTGCATTTATATATTTGCATCTATTTATAGCAATTGCCACAAAACTCAGATTGACATCTATAATCTGACTTCAAGTTAAATTATAGTTTAAATCATATTAATTAATTTATATTAAAATTACAATTTAATTTATTTATTAAATGGAAGTCATAAGATATTTAAAGGTCTCATTAGGAAGGACTCCAATATTATTGCTTAAATCCTAAGTAACATGAGATTGCTTCTGCTTGCATGGAGACTCGTCTTCTCTCTCCCTCTAGAAACAGCCTCCACTCAACTCCAAAAGAATTCCATCTGAAAGTCAAAGGGACTTCCAGGTCAGTGGGGCAAGAATACATAAATGGACCTTAGCTGGAGAAGAAATTTAGCGCCCTAACCCAAGCGCACATGAAAATATTTCCCATTTATGCAGCCTGTGCACATTAGCGTCGATGCAGCTGTGCCATGCTACATGCTGTAGTGTGAGGTGATCTGGAGGCCTGCAGGCTATAAGGAAAAGTATTTTTCCCTTTCCTCTTTGTAGACCCATTGATGACCTATGGGTCTCTTCAGACCTATACCAGCCACATACCTGAAGTACGTCTGATGAGACAAAGAGGGATAGGATTTTGCATGCATATTTGCTGCCAAAATCCATGGTTTCTAGCCCACTCTCTGCCCCTGCCTTCCCCCAATCAGCCCAGAAACAATTCCTCCCTGCCCACAGAACACCACCCACCAACTTATCTGCCCTGTCCATGATCCACATTAGTGTAGTTCCAATGCTGCCGCCGCTTTACAGCAGTGGCTCAGACTGGCCCAATGGCAGTGTCCTCTGCATGCTGTAGCAAGCCTTTCATGACAGAACACTGTCCTGCTGTTGTAAATTGGGGGGTAAGATTGGGCCGTTAAGAGCTGTGACTTGATGCTTCAGAAATATTAAACAGACTAGTGACATTCAACTGAACCTTGATTAAAAACTACACAACATTCCAAAGTAACAAATATATATAAGCACTGTCTATTGTAAAAACATGATAAAAGACACCCAGTTTTAAGCCTGAATCCACTATATAACATTTGCAACCCTTAGCACCTAGCTGTCAGCTAGAAAGTTTCTAAATGAACTTCTACTTCAAACATAAACTATATTTCACTCCAAAAAGCTACATTATGTTCATAAGTTTAACGTGTGTTATTTGGTCAGAATACAAGTAAGCAATTTGCCAAAAAATTGTTTTCAAGGTAAATACATTATTACTATAAAAATACTAAAAACATAGCTAATGTCTTGAAAAATTGCTTCAATTTACTCTTTAAAACTCACTCTTTTAAATGTAGGGCTGTGCCTTAAAACATCTTGAGTGGTATACAAGTAAAACTTATTATCTACATATCATGTAATGGCCCAATCCTGTCCTTCCCTGAAAAGGCATGTGTTGTGTTGGGGGGGGGGGGCACACAGGAGGCTTCGGAGGAGAAAGGGAACTTAAATCCCCTTACCCCTCCATAAACTTTGAGCTCCATAATGGGCCTCCTTTGACCTGAGACAGCTCAGGCGCAAGTCCAAAAAGACAAAAGGGGCAGGGAGGCTGTCAAAATGGAGTATAGGATCTGGCACGTGCCATTGCTTCCAGATTTGCCCCCGCCATTAGCCTCCCCTCCTCCACTTCTCCCCATCACATTTTGTCCCCTGTGTGCCCCTGCTGCTGTCTTACCTATTTTGGTGGCTCCAGAGATCCACTGTCACCCTGGGAGCACTGCTGCCTTTTGCGGCAGAACTCCCAAAATGTTGTTGTAACATTTGCTATTACATCTGCTATTGTAAATGGTTGCACTCAACAGCACAATCCCAGATAGGATTGGACTGTAAAACTGTCAGTAAATTTATTTTTATTTATTATATACAAAAGGGAAAAAGTTACTAACTTCTGAAATAAAGAATTTTGCTATCCATAATATAGAAAGTAGGCTGGTATATTCTCAAAACAGATATCTTACAATTAAGTACAGAAATGTTGTGTACCTCTGCTTGAATATTTGCAACTGATCCAGTAATTCCATTCTCAGCACTTATATTACTGGAACTGTTGTTTGGAGAACTGGGGCCGGATCCAGGAGCACTGTTGCATGCAGAGTCTAAAACACATTTAAGATCATGTAGTAAAAAATACTATCCTCCAACAATATTCAGGAATATCAGATTATTGTCAGTTTCATTATGGGTCAACAAACTAATCCTTTAATTTGTTGGGTTATTTATTTATTTCAATAATAGGTTTGCAACCAACACTCCTGGAGTGCTTATCTATACAGATCAGGTTTTTGGAAATGCTGACACCAAAATCTGAGATAACCCTAGGAAAAGGCAGTATTTGCCTGCTTGCATCCATGAGCAAAGTCCGGGGGCAGTGAGATAAGTCACTCCCAAGGTTATACAGGCTTTTGTCATTGTGGAAGTTAATAAAAGGAGAGTTTGGGATAAAGTATATAGCTAATAAGCATATGTTATCACTATTTTTAAAAAGGTTTATAAGAGAGAAGAAACACAAATCTGATGAAGTCTTAACACAAAAGGTATATCTGTAAATTGGCTTGGAACCAGTGATATATTTCAGTTGGAACAGGGTTCCTGCTTGGCGAGCAGAAATGTGACACTTTTTGGTAACATTTTGATTAAAGAATGAGAACAAAAAACAGATAAGTTATGAAAAACAGAAACCTCTGAGAGGTTTTTTCTAAGCAAAACATTGCCAAGTCAATTTTGTATGTCTTTAAGTCTTATGAGATGCCCCTGTAAATATTATTATTATTATTATTATATCCTGACCCGTTGGTTTTTATTAAATGAATAGACAATGATATCTGATGATCATGGGTCTTTTTTTCCTAAGGTTTACAGCACAATCCTATGCACATCTATTCAGAAGAGAGTCTCACTGGGCCCAATAAGACTTAAAGGTGAACAGGATTGCATCCAAAATCACTAAGACTGCTGAAAAGACATTCCCTATTAAAAGGAAACTCATCAACTCTAGGTTTTGGTAGAAGAGTCGATGATCCACATTGCATGTGGCCCATGTTGTTGAGCTGCTCATCACCCTTGGATCATCGATTGCCAGCCCTATACCTTCCCCTTTGTGCAATGCCTAGCTGTGCAATGATAGGACATCTGAAAGGGGTTAGGAGGCATTGTGTTAGCATTGTGTGTGGGACTGAAAGCAGAACTGTGAGTGGGTGGTTGGTGGAGGCGTGATGTGAGTGAGTTTTGGTTGTGATACAGGAGTGTTTAATTTTGGCCTTGTAATAAGGAGACCAAGGAGAAGGTGGTTACCTCTGTCTTGGTGAGAGGGGAACGGGGAGAAGGTGGTGACCTCTGCCTCGGTGAGAGGGGGACGGGGGGTGCAGTAACCCAAGTTTCAGTGAGAGGAAACTTGCAATAACCCAAGTTTCAGTGAATATAGAAAGAATTCAATAGTGAAATGAGAGTGATTGAGTGCTGACTGGAGTGTGTGTGGTTCAGGTTGTGTGGTCTGTGGGTCAACCCTGCAGAATGGCAATGTCTCACACCTCAAGGAAGCCCGGGGGATGGGAGTGCAGCCACCATTAGTAGAGTGATGGGTTACGGAAGATACGGAGGTGGGGGTCAGGCAGGCCGTTACGGAAGAACGAGAGTCAGTCATAGACAGACTGTCCCTCTTTCTGGTCCTTCCCCCATCCCTCTGACCCTTGGCCAGGGGTGCTCAAACCCCGGCCCGGGGGCCACTTGCGGCTCTTGAGGCCTCTCAATGCGGCCCTCAGGGAGCCCCCAGTCTCCAATGAGCCTCTGGCCCTCTGGAGATTTGTTGGAGCCCGCACTGGCCTGACACAACTGCTCTCAGCATGAGGGCAACTGTTTGACCTCTCGCATGAGCTGTGGGATGAGGGCTTCCTCCACTGCTTGTTGTTTCATGTCTGTGATGCAGTAGTGGCAGCAAAGGAAAGGCCAGCCTTGCTTTGTGCAAGGCCTTTTATAGGCCTTGACCTACTGCAAGACCGTCATTCATTCATATAAGTTCATTTTTAATATATTCATTATGTAAACTTATGTAAATTTATTCAAATTTTAAATGTAAGTTAATTCTTTTTTTCCCCCGGCCCCCGACACAGTGTCAGAGAGCTGATGTGGCCCTCCTGCAAAAACTTTGGACACCCCTGCTCTAGGCAAAGATCCCGAGTCTGAAACCGCTGCTCTTGAATGCCAGGTCAGTGAATAATAAGACATGCCTAGTCCAGGATTTAATCTAGGATGAGGGTGCTGACTTGGCATGTATCAGGGAGACCTGGCTAGATGAGATGGTAGGCGTATACCAGATTTTGAAGCCCTATACAGCTCGGGCTTATACAAGCCTATACAATCCAACAGTCCTCTCAGGTCATCAGAGGGGGCCCTTCTAACTCTGCCACCACCAGCAGAGGTGAGGAGGATGGGGGCAAGAAAGAGGGTCTCCTCGGTGGTGGCTCCCCATCTGTGGATTGCCCTCCCCCTGGAATTGAGAACAGCTCCCTCCTTAGAGTCCTTTAGGTGGGGTTATTCAGGCAGCTTCCCTTTTTATTCAGGGAAACCTTTTTATGCTGACACCAGAGGGCATGGCGCTTTTTATGAACGTATTTTAATCGGGATTCAAGTTTTATTGTTTATAAATATAGAGACTGAGCCTCATTTTTTGCGTGGGTTCCATTCCAAGCACTCACTTGGATGGCAAAAAACACACTAAAACAAATCAATTTAAAAAACAAAGTTTCCTTGCTCTGGTGATTTAAAAACCGTCTTGCTGACCTTTGTGATGTAAGGTAAGAGTCATTAAGAAGACAATAAAAACATCAATCAGTCCTCCTCCAAGCGCTTCACTCAGTCCCTCCCTTCACCAATGCAAAGTGATCACCTTTCTTTCACATGCTCAGGGGGAAGGGAGGGGTCGCCTGGAGAGAGGATTGTCAGCCAGCTGCCCCCCCTCTCTCATTAAGGAGGCTATTGTTAAAGGACTGTTCAGTTGTTTAAACTGATTTTAAAGAGATGCGTTTTTTCCCTTCTCCAGGGATCAGCACATTCCTTTTCATTTGCAGGGCCCTTTCGTGTTGAGTCTAAACCGTGTATAAAAAATCCATGTATAAATTGGCTGGATCTGTATTGTTTAAAATGTGTGCGTGTATGTGTTTTAATATTGTTGTATTTGTAAGGCACCTTGGGATAGAAAACCACCTTGGGATATATATTCTTGTCCCCAAGGAATATGAATGGTACAGGTGTTCTTGCTCAAGTAAAGAAGTTAAACCGCTCTTCTTAGCTCTAGATGTTTCCAAAATGCTGGTGTAAATCCCATAAATGTGTCTGCAAAGACTATGAAGAACGTACATGTATTAATTGTTGCCAAAATGACTGAAGCTTACAAGAAGAAACTGCATATTCTTACATGTACACGTATAACCTAATTATCCACAAATTTTCACCCCCAGGTTTGTCTCAACAGGATGAGAAGGGCCCTTTAAATTAAAAGGAAAAACTCATTTAACAATAGCCTCATTAATGAGAGATAGGGCAGCCAGCTGACAATCCATCAATCATTCTCTCTCCAGGCAACAGCTTCAGTCAGAGGCAAGAGACCCCTCCCTTCTCCCTGAACATGTGAAAGAATGCAAAGTGGAAGTGATTATCATCTCCTCCATTCTTTCCCCTGGCGCTGTGGCTCCTGGCGAATGGAGGGATTGCTGCCTCAGAGCAAAGTCTTTCTAAGCGCTTGGAGAGAGAATGATTGTCTTGCTTGATGAATTGCAAAGGACAGCAAGGCTGTTTTTAAATTGCCTAGCAAAGGGACATTGTTTTTTAAATGGATTTGCTTTAATGCGATTTTTGCCATCCACAGAGTTCTGGAAAGGAACCCTGGGAACGAATAACAAATAACTCTGGGAACGAATAATGAGACTCAGGCTGTACTGGCATTTTAGAATTTGGGTAATGGCTACAATGTTACAATTTACTAATGGGGAAGAAGGATTCAAATGCAGCAAATTTTTGGAAGATAACCATAGCTCATGGGATACTGCAATAAACAGTATAAGAAAAATAAAGGTATTGCTTAAGAATTACTTAATCTAAAAACGGTTCCATTTATCTACCTGCTTTGTAATGTGAAATAAAATTAATTGCTGTCTTTACAACCTACCTGTCACATCTACAGGGCGCTTCTTCAGAGCTGTAACTACAGGACCATCTTTCCGCCGTAACAAGGGGCTGCTACGTCTTTCAGCTACCTTCTGCTTTAATCTTGAGCGCAATTTGAGATTGGGTTCAGATGCTGAAAGTGAAGGGAGAGAAGATACATTCATTGTACACAAATAGGTTTTCCAGTAATACCTTCTTGAAACAATATAACATTTCCTGGGCTGGTGCAATGACATACCAAACTGTGGCAGTAGATCAGTAGTGCAGGCAGATATTACAGAGTAAATGTTTATACTTGAGAGACCAATAATCTATTACAGTAGGCCCTTAGTATACATGGGCTTCCATCTGTTCCCAGACCCACCACGGATACCAAAATCCATGGATAAGCAAATCCACAGGTCTGGATCACAGAGCACCTCTGGACGTGACTAGAAGTGTCCATATTCTGAAGCCTGGAGAGGCCACGCATGGTCTCTCTGGGCCTCAGAAAACCCTCCTCTCAGGTGTCAGAAAGGCTTTCTGGGGAAAAAGAAGAAAAAAAAAAGTGCCTTATGTTCCTAGGAAGAGTTCTGCAGCTTGGAGGCCTCAGAAAGCCTCCCAGATGTGACCAGTAGGTGCTTCCAGTCACGCCGAGGAGGTCAGGTAGGAACCTCTACTGCATGTTCAGAACCCGTAGTGAGTCAAGTCCGTGGGTTCCAAACCTGCAGGTAAAAAGAGCCCACCTATATTCATATTTTAAACGTTATGGAAGAAGCTCATTTATACAAGCAGAGAATATGAGATTCAGACAGCTTACTAACACCACATTCCTATTTTATGTTTATGCGTATTTATTCACAAACAAACAATGTTGTTTACTCCTGGCTAAGTATGTTTAGGATTGTGCCTAATGAATCTTGCAGAGGGCTTTGGCCTCCTCAGGGTAAGGAAACATTTGCTCCCCTTCACCAGGGTAAGCCCATGCCCTGTCTACTTGGACCAGAACCAGCTCTACAGTTTGCACAAGTCCATGTGGACCTAGGTTGGGGGACTGAGGCTAGGAAGGGAGTTAGGCTTTTAGAATGTGCTGCTGCCACTGAAACCACCCCATCCCAGCCCCAATCCACCCCCTCCCACCTCCCTTGATCCCCCTGCAACAACTTACAGGTGCTGGTGTGCATCTCTGGACCACTGGCACATGGTCCAAGATACCTGTTATTTGTAGCCAGCCAAATAATTTGTTGCCTTCTGGAACCTCTATAAAGGGCCTTACGCCACTGGAAAGAGCATTCCAGTGGTGGAAGATCTGCTTAGGATTGGGCCGTTACTCAGCAGTTAAGTCCCACTGAACTAAGTGAGACTTACTTTGCAGTAAATATGTTTAAGTTTTTTTGGTAAACTTTTTTCTGCTTTTTTAAAAAAGTAATTGTGTATGTAATCCACCATTGTAAGCCATCTTTGCAGCAGGATTTATATCACAGTAAATAAGAAATGTTTTAAAAATTGCTAACGGCCCTATCCCATCCAAATTTCCAGTGCTGATGTAGCCGAGCCAATGGGGTGTGCACTCGTATCCTGCAGTGGGGAGCAGTCACAGAAGACTCCTCAACAGCTGTTCCCTTACCTCAAGACTGCATTGCACCTGCATCAGTGCTGGAAAGCTGGATAAGATTAGGCCCTAAAACAGCTCATTAATGTGGCAGGGAAGAGAGAGGGTCTTTCTTACCCACTCTCTCTACATTCTAACATCTTATCTTTCCAGTGGTACAGGCTGGGCCACCTTTGTGACACTCCTTATTGTCCTTCTGGAAACAATGAGGGCTTCATTTGTAGCACCCTTTCAGACTCCAAAAACCCCTTTGCTGCTGTGACTTGTCTTGCTTATACAAGCACTCAGCAACATGGATTAGGGTTATCTACACAGTGTGAAACACCTAGAGTGTGCTGCTATCAGTATACTGGCATGGTGCAAATGAATGAAGATGGCCCTCCAACATCTCTTGCCTCATACTGTATGGTGATGGTTCTATTGACAAATATGTCCTAGGCATGGTGTCTCAACATTACCAAGGGATTCAATTAGCACCACTGGCCCCTTTGTTCACTGCCTGTGGTTGAGCCAGCTTCAACAGGCTCCTGGCAATATATCTTTGTACAGTGTGCAAAAGACAACAAAGAAGGCAAATTAACTAGAACATCTTCATATCTTCATCACACTGAACATGGCAAAGGAACACTTAGCCTGTATATATAGGATATGCAGCACACTTTCTTAGGGCCTAATTCTATCCAACTTTCCAACACTGATATAGCCACACTGCAGCCCTGAGGTAAGGGAACAGACATTCCCTTACCTTGAGGAAGCCTCCATGACTGCCCCCCAAATACAGAATACAGTACACACCCTACTGGCACAGCTGCAGCAGTGCTGGAAAGCTGTATAGGATCAGGCCCTTAATCCTTTATATTCAATTTCACATCAATTCTATTATAATTTCATTCACTTATAACATTCTTCTAGCCCCTATGAAACAGACTCTAAATTTTATCATTAAAAAAAACCAAATGTAACATAAGCAAATAATGAATTAGGTCTGTATAAAGAAGGGAAGGTGTTCTAGACATCTAATAGCACCCCCAAAATATAGTGCAAATAATAATATTAGAAGAAATATAATTTTCTCTCCTGCTTGGGTACTGCATTGGCGAAATGAGGCTCACTGGAATAAAGAATACAACACACAGAACCATGCTAGCATTAGGAAGTACAGGATGTGTTGAGATAGTAACATGACTGATGCCCTACGTATCACAAAAATTGAAAGTTTTCTCTGAATCGTAAACACACACTGCGTTAAGCACTTCTAAGCTGTTGAGCAATTTTTGTAATGTCTCTTAATGCATTCATGAGCTCAGTTATCAGCTCACAGAAGAATATTTATTACTAAAACATACTGGTACTTTACAATCCAATCCAATTTGTTTTTAACAGGAAGTGTTCATGGCAATTTGATCAGCATAGCAACAGCAGCACTTTCCCTACACTTTTACCAAAATAAAAAACATCATACGTACATACTGCACATTACACCTAATTTTCCTGTTTCCCAGAGTCACCCAGCATTATGTGATAAATGTTCCTTTGCAAAATGTTACTGTTTTTCAGGAACAGAAAAAATGCAAGCATCTAGCAGCAAGTACAGCTTCATTGTAAGATCTCAGCAACTTTTAAACTTCACTGTTCAGTCTATGGGCTAAACAAAAATATCACTAAAAACATGAACAGAGAAAGGACTATCAAGATAGACATAACTTCAACAGAGAAAGGACTATCTATAGCAGGGGTGCTCAATAGGTGGATCACGATCTACCGGTAGATCGGGAGACAAAATGAGTAGATCACGGAGCCCTGTCTCTCCAAACTGTTAATATGTCAGTTTCGTCTAGTTACTAGATGAAACTGACATATTTAGCTGACACTAAACTGACACTGAAACTGACACTTTAGCTGCTCTTCAGGCATGCAGCAACAAAACTGACGAAACTGACTAGACTCCAGCAGGGGCTCCATACATTAAAGAGGGTGTCCGTCAGACGCTTCCTTCCCCCCGGTAGATCTCCGGGCCTTGCTGGGTTTCAAAGTAGCTCTCGAGCCAAAAAAGTGTGAGCACCCCTGATCTATAGATTATCCAAACCCTAATCACATTCAAACCCTAACCATAATGCAGTGCACTAGTGAGGTTTTCCACTGTCAGAAAGACAAGAAAGTCAGTCCAAGTTTTTTCTTGATTCAGGATTCCATACATCATAGTTACCCTCGGTGGGCAACCCCAACCAGATTCATCCAGACCCTCCCCTGAAATACTGTGTATTTGAAAGAAAATACAAGACCAAGAACAGCCCCCTGATCCAAACCTAAAGGGGGGAAATTTTGTTCCTAAATGTCACTGTGCAGCGAAGTCTGAAAACAAAGCCCAAGCACTCGTCTCCAGTTTGAAGCTATGGGAAGGGTTCACCCCACATTTTGTTGGGCTTCTAAACTCAGATCAACTACAGATTTAAACATTGTCCCCCTCCAGAGAGAGAATAGTGCTGGGGCTTGCTTTGGTGTTTCAGAGCCTCAGAAGCCCAGCACCAAAACAAGAAAGCTTGGCTGCCAACTCCACAGCAGGACAGGAGCACTGGGCTTGGCCATTTCTGACTTTGCCTTTTTAAGGCACTCTAAGGAAGAAGTGCTGCAAAGTGCAGCATAACTGCAGAGATAATCTCCATCCCTCTCTCGCTCCAACTACCAAGGCCAGAAGTGCTCTTCACACTTGCCAAGATGGTGGCACAATTTTGCCACAGCACTACAGAAGGTCTAATCACACTTCTAGCCATCTGCTACCTTATCACATTTAGTAGGAATTAGAGCACTGCTTCCCAAACTCCTACAAGGGAGTTGGGAACACTGTAAGTGTGTGCGGGGGAGGGTGGAAGGTAGCAATACGATCCCCAGGATCATACTGCTGCCAGGGATGGGAGAGGTTTTCTTTACTTACCTGCACCCAGCACTGTAGTCTGTGGGGAGGGGTTCTGGGGGGCCCTTCAGAGGGCTCGCCAAGCCTGCAAAAGTCTTAAAAAAGAAAAAGGGAACTTCCGGTTTTTGAGATGAAACTGGAAGTGCCCAGGTTTTTTTCAATTTTTTTAAAAAATTGCTCTGCTTTCACTTTTACTGCTGCGGGGAGCCCTGCCAAAGGTTGCACCAGGCTCCCTGCACTCCGGGGAAGCTGCAGGAGGCTTGGGTAAGTGCACCCAAACCCCTGCAGCCCCCTGAGCGGCGCGATCCTGGGGATCATGCTGCTGCCTCCTCCCTGCCTCCAGGCTGCCCCCGCCCCTTAAGGGGGCAGAGGCCAGGGCCCACAGACTGGGGCGTCACAATGTCCCAGTTTGAAAAGCCCTGGGCTAGTGGGATGCCAAAGCTCCATTCATCACTTACACGAGAAAACTATTTTCTGTAGCACATCCACTTAGGTTGCAATCCTAACCACACTTTCCTGACAGTAAGTCCCATTGAACAAAATAGGACTTACTTTTGAGTAGACCTGGTTAGGATTGTGCCCTTAGTCTCCAGTTTGACAAAGAAAAGAGATTCAATTGGGTGCATATGGGCCCCTAAGAAGGAGGTCCCCATGACTGGGTAGTATCCAATACTGACCAAATGACAGACCACAAATAAAGGGCAAAATGGACTAACAAGAGCCACCTTGGGACTGCTTCTACCATCAACTCCCAGGTACTTCAGATAAAATAAGTAGAAGAGGAGGAGATCCCAGCCAAACCACTATCAGAGTATTTGGATCAGTCACCTCTAAACATGCCAGATGAGATAGTTCAGGTAGGTGTTCTCTGGAAAAAACAGATGGGGTCTGAGTTACCATGAAGTCTGGCAGAGAAGACCCCCATGTGTGAGGAGTCCACTCCAAGACCTATATCAGTTATCTCTTGGAGGTATCTCTTGGATCTTTCTGTTTCATTCAGGAGATTGTAAGCCTTCTAAGATGGTAACTCAATCTCACGTTCCCTAACTGAATACAGTAGTTACTGACAAAAAAAAATCCCTAGCCAAAAGTGTTAGTGCATGCTAATGCAGAAAAACAAGACAGCTAGATCAACTGTGGGAAGTACTAGTCAATTAGTGCTTCTCAAGGACTCCAGCCGTGATAATGTCCACAGGACTACTCTGTCTCTAGCCACCAAGGGGCTGGTGTCTGTAACGATAACTGATCTTTCCAGGAGAGCTAAGACAACATCTCTGGACAGCTTTCACAGCTCCTACTACTATTCCAGGGGTAAGCTAAGATGGGAAGAATTGCCACCAGAAATTTTATTTGGGATATGATCTAGCTGTAGAATGAAAAGCAGCATATCCTAGAAAAGAAAGCTGTGGGGATGTGACCAGTTTAGCCTACCTTGGCAGCACACATCAAATCCCAAAGCCAGGTTAACAACAGGAAGTCCACTTTCTCAACTATCTTGACAGAGAAAGATAGCTGAAATAGCTGACCTGTTTTTCCTCCAAGAAACATTAGGGCGCAATCCTAACCCCTTATGTCAGTACCTTCTAGCACTGACATTAGGGCAATGCAGCTCCAAGGTAAGGGAACAAACATTCCCTTACTTTGATGAGGCCTCTGTGAGTGCCCCCCCCCAACTGCAGGACACAGCACATGTCCCATTGGCACTGCTATGCCAGTGCTAGAAAGCACTGACATAAGGGGTTAGGATTGCGCCTTAGTCACATCCAATACCAGCCCCAGGTCTTTTAACACCATAAAACGCCACTTCTGGTTTTGAATTTCTAAGGCTTCCCAGAGGCCTTATAAGACATTCCAAGGACCAGGGAGGTTGCTTGCATAGCTCCCCTCTCCTCCGGAGAATTATAGGGGCCCCAAACCCACAGATTTCAGTATCAGTTGGTTTCCTTATCGATGGGGGGGGTCCTAGAACGGAACCCCCTCAGTTAAGAACAAGCCCTGATCTTGCTATTTTTCTTGATACGCTCAATTTGGATTTTGTTTTGACTTTTAAGATTTTTCTATTAGTTCTTCAATTTCTGGAAAAAAGATCTAAATTTCACAATCGTACACAAACAGTTTCATATGGAAGAGGGACATGGAATATGAACCCACCTAGACACATCTATGAACCCACAAAAACACCTAGAGTTTTTGCTGCATGGTCCCCCGCTGTCTGGAGTACAAGAAATAGGTACATGAAACAAGAAATTCTTGTTTGTTTTTATAAGGGTTTATAAAACCCTTTATTATTAATAAATTAATAAATAAACCCATTATTTATTATGCCTTTATTATTATAAGGGAAAATCCTCTTCGGAGGCCAAATACAGCCTGCACAAATCTCCTTTTTTCATGTGGTGAAAACATTGTTTTAGCAAGCTTTTTGTAAAAGTGCAAGTCTATTACAATAGAATACTATTTCTGCTAGTGTTTCATTGATTTTTTTCATGTTCTGATGCTGAGCTTTATAAAGTTTTATAACTGTGTTCTCATTATTATAGTTAACTGCCAGAGAGAAGTCTTTCACAAGGTGGAGTATAAATATTATAAAAACAAACATACATAAATGGACATGTCACCATATAAGACAGAACCTTTTAAAAGAAAAGGCTTGATAATAAAGGGTGGATTTACCTGTTTTTCTAAGCGGAAAATCATCTTTGGAATCATACATTCCTAGTACAGGATGATTGTAGGTGCCTGATACTCCACTTTGTGGTGGAGAGCTCTGATCAAGAGAACTATGTTGTGTTTTCCTAAAGAAAAAATAATATTACATACAAATTACATACAATTTTAATTATGTGCTGGTACCTTTAGGAAGCAAATGATATGCCTCTTACCATCTATTTGGTCTGAAAAACAATAAGGAAATCCAATGCTATCACTCTGAAGCTCTCCAATTCTAGACACACTTGTATTAGACTGCATGAACATTTGAACACTATCGCCATTGTTTCTTGCTTAAATGTGTCAGTATTACAACATGAAATTACATCAGTGGATGCTTATAGAACTTTTAGATACAATTCTTGCTTATTCCTACCTGCACCTACAAATCATTCCACACAGAAGGAAGTGCTTCAGAACTTCCAATATTTTCCTGTAGCTTTTGAAGTACAACTCAGGGTGCTGACTTTGATAGCTGAAGCCTAGAGTGACTTGCATCTATATTCTAAGGATCATTTCAGAGATGCTTTTCCATTATGGAACATTTCTATGTTGTAAAAAGCAGGAAACCCTTAGGTAAATTATCATCTGTGATGATGGCACACACATTTATCTTCCTATACACAGTAAAAACTTTGTTAAGTGGCATCCTTGGGGATTGCCAGTTAACCAAATATTCCAGTTAAAAACAACACAGCTGCTTCTACATTGCTACTCCACCATCCTAGCTTCCTCACAAGGACTCTTCTGATGTCCCCACCCTCTTGGGCACCTTCACCAGGAGAGGAGGGAGATGTTTATCTAGAGTCCCCTACAAGGACACAGCTTGCTTCTCTTGTCTATTTCACCTGTCAATCAACCAGCCAGACCAGAAATATACTTCCATGCCTTTATTCTTCATAGACCCTTTACATTTGTGCGTAGGTAAGTTCCTTCAGTCTGTCCTACCATAGACCTATTAACACGATCATCTTCTTTGTTTGCAGATAAGGTGCTGTACCTTCACAGGACTGGGCACAGTCTGACACCACTGGGTCTGGCCCCAGTGCCACAGTTCCCACAGACTTCACCCCAGTCAGTTGGCCTGTGGAGGCTCTGCCCTCACCTTCTTTTTCCCTAGCTCCTAAGTTTCATGCATCATGCAGGTGCTTCAGCCAAACTGAACCTCACTGCCACAAACAAGGCATTCCCCTTCTTATTCACCAGCTTCATCCTTTAAAGGGCCGTGCTTTCCTCTAGGCAGTTAATCAGAAGTGTCTGGCACTCAGCCCTCTTCAGCTGTTCCAATCTCCCACACAGCTGTGCAACCATCAGCGCAGTTGCTTCTGGCCCCCTTGGAGCCTCATCAGACTGTTTCGCTGGCTCTCGCTGTCACCTGACTTGTGCGACTATAGATTCCAGGCCTTCTTGTTGGCCAGGATACCAGTGCGGACCTCACAGCCCTCTAGGAATGGGGACTCTATTTGCAAGCAGGGCACTTGTGAGAAAGGGAGTGAAAAGTCCCCATTTCTAGAGAACCCCTGTAAGAAAGAAAAGAGGGTGGAGTGGCACTACAGAAGGAGCCCTGTGAGGGAGAGAGGCTGGCAAATGAGCAGGCAGTTCCAATTGACATTTCATTTGGTTAACTGACATCTTCACCCACAGCCTCAGGCAAGTGGAGATTCTGGTTAACAGAGTGTGTGGTTAAGCAAGCTTTTGCTCCAGCACCGAGGAGAAAAATACGCACATATGCACAAACTTTACACAGGAATGTTTATGTACACTTCATAATTTTTCCTACATGAAAGCTCTTTTCATGAAGAAAAAAAAGTGTCATGTGTGAAGTGAACCTTAAGTCTTGCCAAGGGTTAGTTACAGTCTTAAGCTGGGAGCTTCCAAACTGTGGATCTCAGGTTGGATCTGGTGCGCCCAATAATCACGGCCTTACCACTTCGGTGCAAAGTGAGTTTTCATGCCATGACTTTGCAGAGCCTCGCACCAGGTAGCCATTTCCGCTGCCAATCATCCCAGCAGAAGCAACTGCCTGGCGCATAGCTCTGCAAAGTCATGGCATGAGAACAGATCACTTTGTGCCAGAGTAGTAAGGCCCTGGCACAGCCATGTTGCACCCAGAAGTGATCATCGGGCATACCATGGGTTGCGGTTTGGCGACCACTGGTCTTAAGCATTATTATCTTTTTTTTGTGCACAGTTTATTTATTACAGATACAGGTGAGGAAAATGGGTTAGACTTAGGGCTGGGACTACACAGGTTACACATGGGGGTATTGGCCATAGAATACAACATGCATTGTTCCAAAAAAAGAAACCAACAACTGAAAAGAAAAATACTCATCAATACAAAAGTTATCATATTTGTCATTATACTAATTAATGATTTATCTAAACAGTCAATATTGTTTAACTAAATTGATATTGTTTAACTAAATTGATAGATATTGTTTATCTATCCAGTCACAAAAAGGTTTCCAATATCTTCTTTACCTAAATCTTTCTCTTTCATTCTTTCTGTTAAAACCTCCATTTCTGCTATTTCATAAATTTTATCTATTAAATTTTCTCTAGTTGGAACATCTGTAGATTTCCACTTTTGTGCATACAGTATTCTTGCTGCTGTACTGATATGTACAATAAGGTGTTTCTTATATTGGTCTTTAATTTCTGAAGTCACATTTAAGAGGAATATTTCCAGTTTGAATGGTAATACACAATTCAATATCTCTTGTAACAATTTATGTATCATTTTCCAATATTTCTTTGCTTTTTTGCATGTCCACCACATATGATAAAAAGTTCCCTCAGTCTCTTTAAATTCCCATCACTTGTTTGATGACCCAGAGTACATTTTTGCTATTTTCTCTGGAGTTAAATACCATCTATAAAATGTTTTATATAAATTATCTTTAAAAGATACCGCTTTAGTTATCTTAATATTTATATTCCAAATTTGTTTCCAGTCGTCAATCAGTATATTATATCCAAAAAAATTTGCCCAGCACACCGTTGCGTCTTAAATTGTCTCATCTTCCAGTCTTATCTCAAGGAGAAAATTGTACATTTTTTAATATATTTTCCCTCATCCATCAAAAATATTTTATCAAAACTAATATCTTCTTCATAAAAACCTATTTCTTGGTCTTCTTGTATTAAACATTATTATCTTCACCATCTAATGCCCCAACCTATCCTCACATTCAGCCAGGAGAAGTGAGAGGACGTGACACTCTGTAGGCCAGTGCAATGAATCTGCAGGCACAATGGCAGTTGCATACGTGGGCCAATACCACCCTGGTGTGGTAGAGGCAGGTGGTGGGAGGAATGGGAAGTGTGTTGGGGTAGGGAAGGAGGGGGCATTTACCAGCTGCACTCATGTGCACTTGTGTCCTATGCTCCTTCGTTCTTCCTTACTCACCTTGGTTCTATGCCAGCAAAATGGTTAGAGCCCTCCATGACTGCCACCCACCATAAGATGCAGCATGTGCTCCACTGGGGCAGCTGCATCAGCCAGTGGGTGAGGGGGGGTATTTCAACAGGACGGGACTGCAGTTCTTATTATTTGAGTCATGGGGCAGGAAGAAAAATTGATTTCCAATCTCCCCAAAATTAGAGAAGGCCACAACATTTACACTACACTCCTAAGCATGTTTACTCAGAAATAAATATTCCAGGTTCAATGGAACCTGTCTCTAACAGGTGTATTCGTACTCATTATGGCTGCAATTCTCTTAGTCATCTGTATCTATGCATTAATTAGAATTGTATGAGACAGGACCTATCTAGAATCACTTACCCATACCAGAAGCGAGGATCATTGGAAATGCAATGGTTGAGATTCCTTTGTGCCAAAGCTTTTTTTTTATTTAAGACAAACTCTTGTAACTTCATTTTTACTTCTGTGCTTGCCACTGCACCTGAAATACCAAACCAACAGAAAAGAAAATAAATTTAACTAAGACCTACTACATTAGAGACCAACTTTACAAGCTTACAATAGGTTATCTAAAGCTTTTCATCAAATGCATTCAATATTTTAAGCTATCAATAATTTTTCTTTGTGATGAGGATGGATATACAATTACAACCAATGCTTGGAAATGGAAATTTAATCAGAGATTTCTCTTTTTCCTATAAAGGGAGGAGCAGCTGAATATGATTTTATACACAATTATGCTTAAAGTAAAACACTTATAAATTCTACCATTCTCTTAATCAAAGGCATTTAAGAACAGAAGTTTGTACATACTCAGGTTTCTTTTTTTTTTTTTAAGTCACATCTGCTGGCAAAGGTTGAGCAGATGAATGGGCTCATGTGCAGAATTTGTCTTGGAAGAACTTTCAAATAAGGATCTTTGTTTAAAATATCTGTGTAAAATAAGGTCTACATAATATTTCAATTCACAGTCAATCATCTGTTTTGTTAAACTGAAAACCAGGCGTCTAAGAAAACGATGCATCTTCAAAGTCTAGAATTGCATTTCTAGCTACATAATTTCTAATCACTATTTACTTCACAAGATAGCAGTCTATCAATGCATACATAGATTCTTATACTGTGACTTTAATGGAGCAAAAAATTGAAAAACTTTACTATTTTGCCATCAGCAAGACTTTTCAATCTCAAAGTTCTGAATCTCCATGTAGTTTAATTTCTAATGAGAAATAGATGCTGTCCATATTCAAAAGTAGTCCAGGGAACAAGATTTGGACTTGTATATGCCATTCACTGACTTGGGTAATGAAGATCCCTCCCTTGGTATAGTATTTGTCTATGCAGATAAACACTCTACGCCAGTGGTTCTCAAACTTCTCTGGGACCCATTTTTTAAAATGACACTCTATAAGGACCCACCTAGGTTTACCAGATTTTTTAAAAAGAAGATGTAGAAAGAAATATTTTATTTTATTTGTAATAACCAGAAAAAAAACACCCTCAAACATTTATCTCCCTATATTTACACAAGCATGCAAACTGCAGGAGCTGAGACCTTTGCAGGTAACTAGCAGCTACAGTGTTTGATTTTTGAATAGTCTCAGGGCTTGAGGCCATTAGTTATCTGATCTTTCCATCACCCTTTGGAGACCCACCAAAAATCAGGCTGAAACCCACCAGTGAGTCCCAACTCACAGTTTGGGAACCACTGCTCTACGCTTTTGGGGACAGGAGTGTTGCTCCACAAGCCTTTTTTTTTTGCTCCCCACACATGGAGTCACAAATCTTAGCTTAGTTTATAACCAAGCCCTAACCACCCTCCCACCCACCAACCTGACACAGGCATGCATACACCAAACAAAACTGAGGGCATAATTTTGGTCAGTAAGGTGTCTATTTTATTTCCCCGACCAAGAATCTTTAACACAACAGACAGAATAAGTTTTTCAAGTAGTTGTCCTGTGGCATGTAAAGAAAAAACATTTTTGCAGCACATTTTCACAGGCTACAGTCTTAAAACACAAATTTTCAAGCTGGGTGAATCTCTTTATTCATAGTGCTGGAAAAGCTGTATTTGGATGTTATTTTTTATTCCAGATTCATGACAAAACCAGAGTATTAGCACTGTGGCTGCAAAACCGAGCTATGACTCAGAAAGTTCTAGATTCTTATCTCATTGCTACCATCATGGCCTTAAGCAAGTCTTACCCTCAATCACCACCACTACCACCACCATCCCACCATAGTATGGGAATAATACTTTCCTATCTTATAGGCTGTTGTAAAGCCAATAACACGTGCAAGATACATTCAAAAGCACTACAGAAATGTTGATATTAGGGGGACATGAAAGGGCCCAGAAATGCCCCAGAAAGATCTACTAAAAATTTGGTAAAAGTATATGATTAAAAGGAGAATTTGTAATCAAAGAACACTTCCTAATTTCCAGCTGCTCTCAACTACAAACTGCTGCTCCTTATGACATTCTTCTAAGACAGCAATCCTGTGCAGATTTTCACGGGAGTAAGCTCCACTGGACTCAATGCAACATATTTGCATTGTTGCATATTTGCAACAAACACACATAGGATCAGTCTACAAAATGCAGTAAGCATTTGCATCATGATTTTTCTTCCAACTGCTACGTCCTGTGGGAAGAAGCACTTTTTCCAATCAGTTCCGAGTCTGAACACAAGTTCTAGTATTAAAAGGGGAAAAATTCTTTGACTCAAAAGTCGCATGTGTCTTACTTATATAGGTCCCCATATAATACAGATTATAATTAAAAATTATGATTTTTAATAAAGGACTTTATGGGAGTGGGCATTGAAACAAAGCTAAAATTCGTTTCATATTACAAAGCTTAGACCCAGAGTGTCTCTCAGAACCAGAAACAAACACCAAAACTAAAAATAAACACCCCCCATGCTAGCACACTAAAGCAGAGTTTAACTTGCCCATTCTTCCCAATACTAGCACCCTAGATCACAGACTAGTGTGAACATACACACTCAGCCAGCATATAAACACACCATATGTTCCACTATAGGGGGCCCCCCCATATCTGTGGAGCTTGTATCCGCAGATTCACTTATTCACGGATCAGGTCCGTGGCCTCCGTGTGTGCCCCCTCTGGAGGCGAGGAAGAGCTCCGCTCCCCTTACCTTCAGAGGGTCCTCTGAGCCCAGCATAGGCCTCGGGTGTCTGTCTGCACTCTCTGCCGGGCTCAAACTAAGCCTGATATTTTTTTTTTTAAACTGCTACTTCTGGTTTCTCCATGAAACCAGAAGTAATTTTTTTAATGCCTTATAAGACATTAAAAAGTCACATCCGGTTTCACTGAGAACCTGGAAGTACCTTTTTTTTTTTTTAAACTGGAGGCAGAGCCCCCCTTGCCTCCAGAAGATGTGGAGGCATTCCCTGGTATCCACAGTTTCAGTTAACCACAGGGGGGGGATGTTCCAGAATGGAACCCCTTCAGATACCAAGGCACACTTGTTCTTTGTTAAACCATCAATGAAGGTGGCAGGAGAAAAGAAGATAAAGTGCTCTGAATTGCAAACTAAGACTTACTCTACAAACAGGAGTGTTCGTGAGGAAAGTCTCTTTTGCTTTTCTCATTCTCTCTCAGAAACAGGTGGTACCTCGGAATCTGCTGGGGTTTGTTTCTGGGACTCCACACAGATACCAAAAACAGTGTTAAAAGCAGTTAAAACATACAAAAACAAAAAACAAACCACCCATCAGTCAGTCAATTAGAAATGCTATTTTGCAGCTCACTCACTTCTCACTTCTCCCTGGCTCTGGCTAGTGATTAATCACTTCCACCTTCCATTGTTCAGCGAGCCAGGGCGAGTGGAGGGAGATCACTTTTCTCAGAGTGAGTTGCAAACTAACAGTTTTAATAGTCTGACTCCCTGACTAATTCCCTAGAAAACAGTTATTAGACATGTTTTTCCCCCTTCTTGAAGAGATCAGCAGGGTCCTTCTTATCTGCAGTGGCCATCAGTTTTGAGTCTAATCCGTGGATTAAAAAATCAGTGTTTAAAAAGGTTGGACTGTGTTCTTAAACTACTAAATAAAAGTTTCCATTACCCCTGAGATTGGTTACCTGAGTACTTACTTTCTTTTCCTTTCTCTTTGTTTTTGAGCTGTTGTAGTTTCTGTTCTCTATGCTGTTTCTCTAACTCTTGCTCCTGACGATGTTGTTCCAACTTCCTCTGGTGTTCCAAGAGCTCTTGCTGATGTTTCATTGCCAAAATCTCCTGTTGCTGCTGTTGGTCCAGGAAAAGGGGAGAAGAGGGAGAATTATGTAATCTTTGACTGTTTCAACAACTCAAAATGATCATAATAAATGAATGTGGAAACTTTTTAAAAGCCTGAACATTTCAAGTTCCCAGTAAAGGGAGGTGCAAGTTACTTCCAAATTTCCAACTGGTGCACCAAATAACAAAGCCAGAAACACTTAAGACTACAAGTACAACCTTATTTAAGGACAGATTAGATTCTGGAGGTCTGTAATTAAAACATTATTTATGTGATAGTTCTATAAATAATCTATAAAATAATTCATTCCCAAGGGAATGTATATTCTGTGGTAATCCTAATTTTGTGCACGTGTGCATATGAATGTGCATGTAATCTACAGAATGGACCACCTTAGATTGGGGGAGCTGCATTTGTGTTAGTTACACTGTACATTTTACAAGAAGTTACAATTTGTATTTGTATTCGTTGGTGAGGCCCAAGAGTATAGTTCTCTATTAAGTATTGTACTGATTCTCCTTTACTTACCATTTCAGCATCTCCAAACCACAGCATCTCTCACTCTCTCAAAAAGCAGTGCTACCGAATTTGCACAAAAATGTTGGAGCGGTTAGACTACAATTGCATGCCAGTGTGACACAGGGTCCTTAAGTTGAATTTGAAAGGGTCCTTAAGTTGACATTTAAGTTGAATGTCTTCAACATTGGGACTACTCATACAAAAAAAAAATTGGTGTAGAACAAAGCTTGACAAATCCCAGGCGCTAGATTACCAAAGTGCCTAGAAAGTCAAATTGTGGTACCTAATATTATTAACAAGATTATTAACAAGCAAGAATTATTAACTTCTTTTCAAATTACCACAACAGTAAAAAGAGCAAAGATGGCATCATTCAAGCATTAATCTTCAGCAGTGAATCCAGGTGCTGAATTATTTGTTCAGCAACATTTGCAATCTTGTGTATCATGGTGCATGCTTAGTGGATATTTTTGTCTGCACACTACACAAAGGAATACAGTAATTGACTTGTGTGACAAACTGAAAATTGACATAGGCAGTAGATGTGCAACAAATGACATCCTATTGTGTTATGGCAAGTTAGTCTGCATGTTGAGGTATTTGTTTTTGTTAGCAAATCCTAAGGGAATTTTAGCAAAAATGAACCATGCAGTAACACCTGGGAGGCAAGAAAATACAAATGTGTACACATTTGTCATTTCGTATTGGAATGCTGTTTTGTATGACATAAATGCCCATGAGGTTCCTCTCTATGGTTATTTATATGCCAAATCTAAGTTATACTAATCACTGGTGGAGCATGTAATATTGGGGGGGGGGGAGAGAATTAACACACAAAACCCTGAAAGTTGAAAAATTCATGACTCCTAATTTTTAGGGTTGACCAAGTTCCAAAGCAAATCTGTAAAATCCTGTTGTAGATCTTTCTATATCAAATAGATATCTAGATATGGACAGTCACTTGTGTATTTGAGGATATTTTAAGTGTGCTCAGGGCTTCTGTTCTTAACACAAAGAAAAGTGAAAGAATACAGGTTGAGTCTCATTATTCACAAGGGCTCCAATCCCAGAACTCAGTGGATGGCAAAAATTGCAGTAAAGCAAATCAAATTAAAAAACAAGGTCCCTTTGCTAGGTGATATAAAAACAGCTTTACTGACCTTTGTGATGTAAGATAGAGACATTGAGAAGATAATCCAACAATCAGTTTCTCTCCAAGCGCTTTAAAAAGCTTCCCCATATACCCCTCTTTGAGATCTGGCAACCCTAGATCCTGTTTTGCTAGCCCAAGTCCAGTCCTCAAACATAACAAGTAAAGGTATGCCCCTGTAACTGCAGGGGTTTCGTTCCAGAACCCCCCACAGATATGTGGCTCTGTGGATATAGGGGACGCCTCCAGACGGTCTTCTGAGCCCAGCAGAGGCCGCGTGTGTCCCTCCCATACACGCCCACCCTCAGAATGACTGTCAGGGGTGGAAAATGGCACTTTAAGTTTTTTCAAAAAAAAACAAACCTGAAAGTGATGTTTTTATGCCTTTTTATGCTTTTTAAAGGCATAAAAATGAGCTCTGTAGGGTCTTCAGAGGGTCCTCTTAGCCCAGCAGAGGCCACGCGCGATGCCTGCAGTCTCAGCCGAGCCCAGAATAATTGTCAGAGGTTAAAAAAAGGCACTTCCTTTTTTTTTTTTTTTTTAAAGTTGGAAGTGACTTTTTCACCTCTGACAGTCATTCTGAGCCTGGCAGAGGCAGCAGGCAAACACATGTGGCCTCTGCTGGGCTCAGGAGATCCTCTGGCGCTCAGAAGACACTGAGAAGACCCTATGGAACTGGGCTCAGAAGACACTCCGGAGGAGTGCAGGTTCTACAGACCCAATGCACAGTTAACTGAAACCACAGATATGGAATCCACAGATACAGGCCCCCGCACCCCGTATCTTTGCATATGCACAGAATGCTTCTCTCTCAGCATCAGGTCTTTTCACATTTCTCAAAAAGAATAAAGATAAAAGACTAGGATTTTTAAAGCAAGTTTGAGCCCTATCACATTTTGCTTAGGAAATTAAAGAATGAATGCTGCCAACTTTAGTGCACTCAATTGCCGAGATCTAATCTCTTTCAACACTAAGCCAGCACACTATGTACAAATATCAAAGCCAACACTCAATGAAGTCACATTTAACTATGATGATCTCACAGTACTTGCTCAAAGGTGGTCTCCTGCAGGTGGAATAAGAACATCTGCCTATCTTGCAGTAAGCAAGTAGGAGAGTCTGCAGATTTGGTGAGAATTAACTCAAGTAGCCACGGTTACCAGTGACCAAAAAGACAGCACTAAAAGATGGAGTAAACCTTCAGACTAAACTTCTGGAGTCCACAGCAAAGTTTCAACAGAACTAACTGCAAACTATTACCATAAACAATTCTGTAAGCTGCTGTTAGAGTCAAGGACTAAAGAAATTCCATCTCCCTGATCGTTTTCACTTGTGGTATACAGAAATTTAATGAACTGTACTTTTTTTGTTTTGCTTTTAAAACACACACCAATGTAACACATAGTTAGACACACACATTGCTGTGCTGCTTTTTGGCCCAGAATGTCCAGCAAATATATAGAAGGGCTTATATCAAATCAGTCACTGCTAAAAAATTCTACTCTAAGGTTAGAAGCAACTTCATCTGCTACAAAGACCTTAGTCTGCAACACTCACCTTTATATGCTCATGTAGCTGAGCTTCATGCTGACGAGAGAGCTGTTCATGTTGTCTCTGGAATTCTGCTATAAGAATTTGTCTTTGGATCTGCTGTTTTTGTTTGAGGGCCAGAAGTTCCTGCTGCAGCTGCTGTTCTCGCAATGTAGGCTCTGCTACTGGCATGGAGAACTGGTGGTCCAGACGGAGATCCATAGGGACTACAGATGGCGCAACTTGCAAGGGTAGTGTTGTGCTCACATCAACTGCAAAAAGCAAAAAAGGCCAGTCCGTAATTATTATATCTATTCCTATAAAGCTGAATTCTTTATTAGGTGCCAATAAGCAGCCAAAACAAGACCACCCACAGGCAATAGGGAGGTATTCAAATATAGATCATTCCTTAGTTTCAGAATTTTCTCAAATATATACCTCTAAGCTGGCACCCTGAAAACAACAACAACAAAATTAATGAACAAAGCAGACAGCTCATATGAGTGCAAATGTAAAAATTCCTTTCAGGATGGAACCTGTTAAGTAGTGCCAAAAAAGAATGGCTTATGTGGGGACCAGGACATACTTTTGGCATTCATCTGAATACCATCAACCCTCTTGGAATGCAGCCTGCTTCAGTAAACTTGGCACAAAAGCCTTCAGGGGTACTTCTGGGTGGCTCAAGTGATAATCGGGCTCTTCCAGTGCCTCAGAAACATCTCCCTCTTGGCTTGTGTTTTCCCTGTAGCATTCCTTGTCTTCTGAGGCCTCCTTCTATCTCTCCTTCCCACAGCTTCAGCAGAAGCAGCTCAGCTGAAAGGAGGGGTGCTGAGAGAGACCAGTTATCACTTGGACTGGATGAAGAGCTTCTGCAGGCTATATCTGGCTTATAGGCCTTATGCTTGACACCCCTGGTTCAGGCAACTTTTATTTGGAAGACTTATGCCCAGGCTTTGACTGTATGCATTGCAGTTTCCTAGATTAAAAGAACACTTAATGTAAAACAAGTTCATCTCCGTATTTACTCCTTAGGGGAGTATTGGTCATTCACGTCAAATAACCTAGTAAAATCAGCTTTGGTTTTGGTTAAAATCAAAACAGATTGTGAAAAACTCTAAACGGACCTCTCCAAACTGGATGAATGGTTAACAAAATAGTAAATGCAGTTCAATGTCAGTAAACAGATGCAAAAAAAAATTAAATCATCCCAGTTTTGCATATACAGGTTGAGACTAATTATTCCTGTGGGTTCCATTCCAAGCACTCAGGGTGGATGGCAAAAAAATGAACTATCGCAAATCAATTTAACAAACAAAGTTTCTTTGCTCAGTTGATTTAAAAACAGCCCTGATGACCTTTGTGATGTAAGATAAGAGTCATTAACAAGACCATCAATCAGTCCTCCTTTAAGAGCTTACAAAGAGCTGAGAGCTTATACTCAGCCCCTCCCTTCACCAATGCACAGGGATCACCTTTCTTTCACATGATCAGAGGGAAGGTAGGGGTCACCTGAAGAGAGAAGGATTGATGGATTGACAGCCAGCTGCCCCCCCCTCATTAAGGAGGTTATTGTTAAAGGACTGTTCAGTTTTTTAAACTGATTTTAAAGGGGTGCATTTTTCCCCTTCTCCAGGGCACATTCCTTCTCATTTGCAGGGGCCATTCGTGTTGAGTCAAATTCGTGTATAAAAAATGTGTATAAATAGGCTGGACCTCTACACAGATGACATCTGAGTGGTAGGTGACCAACTAGGAAAGAGACCTTGGGGTTATGACGGACAGCTCGATGAAAATGTCAAACCACTAGGCAGCAGCACTGAAAAAAGCAAATTTTTGTGTACATAGGGAAGAGGTACATACATCATGGTTCAGTGCTGTGCAGCCTTTTCTCACCATGGGGAAGTATGTGTGTTTCAGTCAGTCCCAGATTAGATCAGCTGGAGGCCCTGGGTCAGTAGACCTTGGGAGGCTCAAGTTTAATAGCCAAACTCTAATCATGAGAAACAAAACTTGGTTCTCTTCTTTATCTACTCAATGAAAGTAGAAATTTTAGCACTGATAAACAGATGGTTTATAAAATTATAATCTTTAATAAGTTTACAAACTTATGGAGTTAAGGAAGATGTTCACACACAATATTAATAGGGGAATCATAGCTATAACATTATGCTATAAACAAAGTCAGAAGAGTTTGAGCTTATATCAATTATATCATTGAAATCAGTTCATAAGAACATAAGAACAGCCCCACTGGATCAGGCCATAGGCCCATCTAGTCCAGCTTCCTGTATCTCACAGCAGCCCACCAAATGCCCCAGGGAGCACACCCAGATAACAAGAGACCTCATCCTGGTGCCCTCCCTTGCATCTGGCATTCTGACATAACCCATTTCTAAAATCAGGAGGTTGCGCATACACATCATGGCTTGTACCCCGTAATGGATTTTTCCTCCAGAAACTTGTCCAATCCCCTTTTAAAGGCATCCAGGCAAGACGCCATCACCACATCCTGTGGCAAGGAGTTCCACAGACTGACCACGCACTGAGTAAAGAAATATTTTCTTTTGTCTGTTCTAACTCTCCCAACACTCAATTTTAGTGGATGTCCCCTGGTTCTGGTGTTATATGAGAGTGTAAAGAGCATCTCCCTATCCACTCTGTTCATCCCCTGCATAATTTTGTATGTCTCAATCATGTCCCCCCTCAGGCGTCTCTTTTCTAGGCTGAAGAGGCCCAAACGCCGTAGCCTTTCCTCATAAGGAAGGTGCCTCAGCCCCGTAATCATCTTAGTTGCTCTCTTTTGCACCTTTTCCATTTCCACTATGTCTTTCTTGAGATGCGGCGACCAGAACTAGACACAATACTCCAGGTGTGGCCTTACCATAGATTTGTACAACGGCATTATAATATTAGCCGTTTTGTTCTCAATACCCTTCCTAATGATCCCAAGTATAGAATTGGCCTTCTTCACTGCCGCCGCACATTGGGTCGACACTTTCATCGACCTGTCCACCACCACCCCAAGATCTCCAGTAAGTTGCAGTTTATCATTTTCTATTCAGAAAATGCTTAGACCAGATTATTGATTATGGGACATTGATCTACAATCAACATTCTTTATCCTTTTTATGGCACAATCCTATTCATTTGCAGTGCTGGGGCAGTAGCTTCTACACCAGCGCTGGATGTCGTAAAAGCACTATAAAGTGTGTTTCGACACCTGGAATGTAAGCAGCGCAGGCAGGAAAGCCTGCACAATCCTGCTGGTGCTGAATCCCAAGCTACAGCTGCTGGAAGATCTGTAAAAGCTGCTCTGTGCAGTGCAGGGGTGAAGGGAGGGTAGGTGTTTCTGAGTGAAGGGAGGGCAGAACAGGGGGCAAAATCAGCAGAGGAGGCTTCAATAACGTTAACATAATTTTCAGAAACAGCTGTAAGAGCTTTGCCATGTGTCTGATATCCTGTCTGATAAACGTTTAGGAACTTTTGACTCAGGAGACAAGAAATATTTTAGCACTGCCCATATATATTATACGTTTAATGTTACTAAGCAACTGGACCTAGAATAAAATCAAGGATTCAAGAGCAAGTGTGTTCAGCACTTCCAACAATGTGTTCCTGAATTTTGGAATTGTGCTTACAAAGTCTATTTCAGCTGAGGTACACCATTACAAATGAAGTAAAATTAACAGTAATTTTTTTTTATTTGGCAGGAGGCCAAGGCCAAGGCCCATGAGAGGACAGTGCAGAATGTAAATTATATCTGGGCCCAGGATCAAAAAAGAGGCCCAGGAGGGAGCCCAAACATTTCCTGGGATCTTTCATTTTCCAATCTCACCAGGGTCGCCAAGGGAGGGATGTAGGGGATACATTGTACCTAGGTCCAAGGTCAAAAAAAGGGAGCCAGAAATTTCCTAGAATTTCAGGATGTTTGCATATATTGTGTGAAGACCAGCACTCACATTTCATGAAAGCCTACATCATTTTATAATTCACAGAAATTATGATCCAATGATCATATGAAATTACGATCCAATGGAGAAGGAAAGGAACAAAAAATAAATTGTAGCCCTTGATAAAATTCCTCTCAGAGGCCTTGCCCAAGGCCCCCCTTGATTTTGAGACCCTGGGCTGCAGCTCTATATAAATTCAGCATGGTTTCAGTAAGAGTAGCAGCCTGTGTAATACACACTTGCCAGAGCTGAAAGGTAAGCCTGATTCATGCACACACACTTGCACACATGTACACTATGGAGAAAGGGTACTTGGAAGAGCTGCTGCTCAGTATGAAGGAGGTTGCCATGACCTGGAGGGAATTGATAAAGCTTCCCCTGCTCCTTTTCTCTCTACAAGCAGGGAAAGGAGATTTCTGGCACATCCTATGCACATCTACTCAGAAGTAAGCACGGAAAACAAAACAGCACATGAATCTTGCTGTCACATGCAAAAATAAGAGCATTCACTGCCCCCAGATGGACAACCTCCTATGGGAAGGTCCCACCCCTTTCAGTTGGAAAGTGCTGCTGGGATAACAAGGACACAGTTAGTCTGCTGGAGGATGATTGGCCGTGTGGAAGGAGGGAATAGCCCAGTTTTCACCATGAAGAAAGCCCTGGATTACATGAACTTTGGTTGCATATCCCATGTGAGTGTAAACTCATAGATGTGTTGTTTCCATGGAAGAGCTGCACAGTTGGGATGGACCTTATTCTTAGAGCACGCTCTTGCAGAGTATGTCACTTGGAACACGTACTCTCCTCAACCCTCTCTCCAATAGATCATCTAGCCATGTGCCTGTCTCCTCCACCATACTGGAATGGAATGGGGTGGTGGGAGGAGGAAAACATGCACTTGTTTTACAGCATATCTACTTATTCATAAGCTCATTGAATTCAATGGGACTGTCTCCCAGGTGTGTGTAAGATTAAACCATTAGTGCTATGAATGTTAACTTTTAAAAAATGGACAAATTTTGAAACAAATCCATGTGCTATCACATTGGTACTTGCCATGTTTTCCTACCACCATAGGAGTTGAAATGTGCTTTCTGAATTATTGCTTATATCATTTACTAGTAGCACATGAGATTTGAGGGTGTGGTGATTTGAGGGTGTGGTGTTAAAACCTAAAATATTTGTCTCACTTCTAAATTTTTGGGGTGGTTCCCAGATCTAAAGCAAATTCACTGAGACCTGGTTTATGCTATACAGGTATATAAACAAGACCAGAATCCATGCTCAAATGACTAGATTCAAGACAGTAAAATATTCAGTAGGACACTTGACCATAGTTCAAGTCTACTAACATTTAAGATGACTGCAATTAACCTCCAACAAGACTTAAGTTTGACCAACTTTCTCAGGATTGGGGCCCACACGTGAATGGAACAGCTCCTGGAACACAGTGCACCCTGGAAAGCAAGAAACCAGTTCACAAAATACGTAGTCTGTTCAAAATGAGACTCTGCATTGTGTTTTTATTCCTGTATTTGACGTATAGCACAAGCAATCAATTCATTCACATACTTCTCAAATTTAGTCGGTAAAACCAGTTATTACTTGCCAGAGTTTTTATTACACTGTAGAAGAAACATTCTCTAATGAAAACCTGCCCATTTTCACAGGATAGTTGTCATAAACAAATCTACATCATATGCCTTCATTACTAGAAGAGTATGCCAGCTGCAGAGATCATCAACATCATTCCCATTCATTGTAGTCACAGTCTGGTGCGTCAAACATGACAAACTATTTCAGTCACAAAAAATGATCAGACATGCCATGAGTTCCAAAGAGAAGCAATGAGTGCATCTGACCCACAGTACTCTTCGGGAAACAATAGAACCTTCTCTAGTTAATGAACATGTCAGCCAAAGAGAAAAAGCCTGTATTGTAATGAATATTTTATGGCAAACTAGAAAATTGCTTTTAACAGCTATGTCTTCACAACGTATTAGTATGATCAGATTCATGACGTCTACAGAAAAATACAAAGGCTACATTCAGAGTTTTAACAAGGAATGCCAAAGGCACAAATTAGATCTAAATTATGAATAGGTTGTATTCTTGAAGTCCAGTCTTTTTTAATCACCATAAAAGACAAATTATACAGATTTTCAAGACTTAAAAGTTTATCAGATGCAGACAGATAACTTGCTTAAGTTACCATTTTAATACGTACATGAAAATAAAATTTTCAAGATCATCACACATGGAACACAATTAGACTTCAATACATCTTTAGTGTTTACTGACTGTAGGTAGAGTTTAAAATCAAAATGTTCGTGCCAATTTTTGGTATTTTCATATAATTCGCTCTGTGTTCATATATTCTTAAATTAAAATTCCTATCAGATAAAATATATTTTCCCACCCCCCCCCCAAATAGCTCTGCAAAAAACTGCTTAAAAGTCAAGTGGCCAGGACTTTAACCAACACGAGAGGGTACTCCACTCATTCACTAAAACATTAAGTGCCCCATTTAAGTTGGCAATCTCTCCAAAAGATATCTCCATACAACAAATGGGGTTATCATTGGAAGAACCCCCCCCTCCCCCACACACACACTCAGTGCCCATTCCAAAGCACGTTCCACTTGCAGACTGGGAGGCTGAAGAGGGGCTGGATCTTGTCTAATCCATGGAATTCACATAAAGATTAAAAGAGATGTTTCAGATCTAATTAACAATTTAAAGATCAATAAATCACCAGGCACAGATGGCATCCACCAAAGTTATTAAGGAACTGAAGAATGAAGTTGATCTCTTAACTAAAATATGCAAATTATCCCTTAAAACAGCCACAGTACCAAAGGACTGGAAGACAAGCAAATGTCATACTGATCTTTAAAAAAGGAAGGAGACGTGACCCAGGAAACTACAGGTTGACCAGCGTCTGTTCCAGGTAAGATGGTGGAATGCCTCATCAAAGATAAAATCTTAAAACACATAGATGAACAAGCTTCGCTAAAGGAGAATCAGCATGGCTTCTGTAAGGGCAAGTCGTGCCTCACAAACCGTTTAGAATTCTTAGAAAAGGTCAAAAGGCATGCAGATGCAGGAGAACCTGTGGATATTATATATCTGGGTTTTCAGAAGGCATTCAACACAATCCGTCACCAAAGGCTGCTGAGAAAACTCCACAGTCAGGCAATTAGCCGCCCTGGGTCCCGTTAGGGAGAAGGGCGGGATAAAAATAAAGTTTTATTATTTTATTATTATTAGAGGGCAGGGCCTCTCATGGATTAGGAACTGGTTGAGGGCCAGGAAACAGAGAGTGGGTGTGCTTTTCAGTCTGCTCATAAATGACCTGGAGACAGGATTAAGCAGAGAAGTGGCCAAGTTTGTGGATGACACTAAATTTTTTTGAGTGGTGAAGATAAGAAGGGATTGTGAGGAGCTCCAGAAGGATCTCTCCAAACTGGGAGAATGGGCAGCAAAATGGCAGATATGTTTCAATGTCAGCAAGTGTAAAGTCATGCACATTGGGGCAAAGAATCAAAACTTTACATATAGGCTAATGGGTTCTTAGTTGTCTGTGACAGATCAGGAGAGAGATCTTGAGGTGCTGGTGGACAGCTCAATGCAAGTGTCAACCCAAAGTGCAGCAGAGGTGAAGAAGGCTAATTCCATGCTTGGGGTTATTAGAAAAATTATTGAGAATAAAACAACTAATACCATAATGCCATTGTACAAATTGATGGTAAAGTAACATCCTGGAGTACTGTGTCCAGTTCTGGTCACCACATCTCACAGAGGATATAATGGAAATGGAAGAGGTGCAGAAGAGAGCGACCAAAATGATTACTGGGATTTGGCATCTCCCTTATTAGGAAAGGCTAGAGCCAGTGTTTCATTTCAACATATTTTCAATATATTCCACTTAATACTACCATGGCATGTGACTTCATATGTGGACACGTTACAGATCTGTCTTTTTAACAGGCTACTATGTCTATGCTTCGAGGTTGTCTCCTGAAGCCTTTTCCATAACTGGATGTAGCCACAAGGCAGTGGAGATTTGGGATCAGAGTTTTCCTTCTCTCAGATGAGCTGCCTTCCCAGGTTAACGAGTTCCATCTACCTGGTGACTGTTTAGTCGCCTTTTACGACAAGTACAGCCAAACTGAGGGCCTCAGTTTTTGTGTGTGTGTGTGCAAAGTTTATTTATTTATTACAGATACAGGTAAGGAAAATGGGTTAAACTTAGGGCTGGGACTACATAGATTACACGAGGATATTGGCCATAGATTACAACATGTCTTAATCCAAAAAAGAAATCAACAATGACTGAAAAGAAAAATAGTCATTGATACAAGAGTTATCATATTTGTCATTATACTAATTAATGATTTAACTAAACAATCAATATTGTTTAACTAAAATTATTTATCCAGTCATAAAAAGCTTCAAATTTTGCACATACAACATTCTTGCTGCTATACTGATATGTACAATAAAATGTTTCTTATATTGGTCTTCAATTTCTGATGTCACATTTAAGAGGAATATTTCCGGTTTGAATGGTACTACACAATTCAATATGTCTTATAATACACATCATTTTCCAATATTTCTTTACTTTTCACATATCCACCACATATAATAATTCCCTCAATTTCTTTGCATATTTAACAGTTATTTGATGACCCAGGGCACATTTTTGCTACTTCCTCTGGAATTAAATATCATCTATAAAACAATTTATATAAAACCTCTTTAGAAGATACCACTTTAATTATCTTAATACCATTTTAATTATCTTAATATTTGTGTTCCAACTTTGTTTTCATTTTCATCTGCTTTGATTTGACATAATTAATGGAATACTCCTCACTTCTGAGGATAATTCAATCCATTAATATCTACAAAAAAGTTTCCACTTGTTATTCAGCCATTTTCACTTCCTGTCTTAGTATTTTCTTTGTTCTCTGTCTTGTTGATATTTTCCTTCTTGCTCCTCCCACTCCTCCTTCTTCCTCTTAATTCTCTTATATTTCTTGATCCCTCTCTTTTCTTCTTCTGTTTTTTTCCATTTTATTCTTTTTGAATTTAATCCAAAGATTCTTCTTCTTCTTCTTGAAAGGACGCGCTCTCTTGCACTGAGAGTTCCCTCTTTTTTCTTCCTGAAAATTCTAATAATAAATGCTGCTTTTTCCATCTCCTGTCTCATTACAAAAATCTCCAATTCTTTAGTTTCATCTGACATTTGGTCCATTCTTTTTTCCATCTCCTCCATACTTTTCTTTGTTTGTCTGTCAGGGAGGACTGAGGGCCTATTCTTGTCCCCAGCCCCCAGGGGTTAAATCCCTGGCAAAATCTGGAGCCGGAGACCCTGAGGCAGTTCGCGGCTGTATACAGTCACGCTCTGGCAACTCCTGCGATGCCGCTGGAACCAACCGTATTGGCTTCTGCCTTTCCATTGGACCATTTCAGTGACGTGGAGAGGGAGGATTTGCTGCATGGGTAACAGTCTATCTTCCATATCTACATTACCCAGGCTTTGCACACTGGAAAGGACACGCTGTTGAAGAACCACCATTCAGAGCATGATACCATACTCTTCCTAGACTGAAGGATGCCAAGAGTATGTCTATGCTTTTAACAATGATAGTAAATGGGACTTACTCCTGGCTAACTGTGGATAGGATTGCAGCCTAGGATTGTTAAAAATGTTCCTGCTTGATGATGTCACTTCCAGTCATGACATCATGGGTGGGTCCCAACAGATTCTCATTCTAAAAAGTGGGTCCTGGTGCTAAATGTGTGAGAACCTGGGCTACAGCTTTTGGGGCTCTTCAGTCTAGAAAAAAAGGTGCCTGAGGGGAGACATGATTGAGGCATATAAATTATGCAGAGGATGGATAAAGTGGATAGGGAAGTGTTCTTTTCCCTCTCACAGAACACCAGAACCAGGGGACATTCATTAAAATTGAGTGTTGGGAGAGTTAGAACAAGAGAAAATATTTCTTAACCCAGCATGTCATTAGCCTATGGCAGGGGTCGGCAACCTTAAACACTCAAAGAGCCACTTGGACCCATTTTCCAGAGAAAAGAAAACCTCGGGAGCCACAAAACCCTTTTGACATCTAAAATGAAGATAACACCGCATATATAGTTTTTTTTTACCTTTATGCTATGTATAAAAAAACTTTTTAAGAAAAAGTTTTAAAATATTAATGAAAAAATATTAAATACCTGACAAACTGTTATTGAAGATATTTCCATATTGCTGTTTGATTGGCGTCCTCATTGGCACTTGCATGTCCAGTAGGCCCCACCCAGTATTCCCATCAATTATCCAGACACCCATGGGTGCACGTGGGACGCGGTCAGGGCTGCTTAGGGGAGGGGGTCAGGGCTGCATGGGGGTCAGGGCTGCTTGTGGGAAGGGGGGTCAGGGCTGCTAGTGGGAAGGGGGATCAGGGATGCTTGGGGATCAGGGCTGCTTGTGGGAGGGGGGTCAGGGCTACAGGGGAAGGGGGTCAGGGCTGCTTGGGGAAGGGGGGTCAGGGCTGCTTGGGGGTCAGTGCTGCACATGGGAAGGGTGGTCAGTATGTAAAACCTTGCCACACGGGCAGGCAGCTTGCGCTGCAGCTCGGGCGGGAACGATGCACAGCGACAAGGGGGCTCGCCCTCGGGGGCGGCGGGGGCTCTTTGGGCGGGAACTGCTCCGGCGCCCTCCTCTTTGTCCCGCCCGCGCCGTCCCTCTCTGTAGACACGCACGGGGGGGAGGGAGACGTTGGAAGGGGAAAGGCGGGGAGGGGTGCACACGAAACGTCCGAAGGCAGAGGGGAGACTGAGCCAAAGCGAATGGCAGGGGGGAGGCTCCTGAGGGAGCCATTTTATGAGGAGCTATCAAGCGTGGCACTGCCAACATACAGCACGCAGTGGCCAGCGCTGCAGCTCCCATCCAAGGCACGCTGGGGAGAGCCGTGGGGGGGAGCGAGAGAGGGAGGTCAGCCGGGGTGGGTGGGGAGGCGGCCATGGCGGTTCACACAGCGCCACCTTCCCTCGCGCTGCCTCATCAGGAGGCATCCCCCTCTCACCACTGCAGCGTGGAGGGGGCTTCAAAGGCTTTACTGTGCAGCACACGCCATGGGCGGGACACGACTCTGAGGGAGAAAGAGGTTGAGCAGCATGTCCCGTCCCTCTCAGCCGGGGAGGGGAGGGGAGGCGCGGGGCAGGCAGGAGGCGTCGGAGCTGCGCGCGCTCAGGCTGGTGAGCGGCAGCCGCGTCATGGGAGACTCCTGTTGGCCGCGTCTGGCTCGCCCCGGCAACCTCAGCACCCACGGGGAGCGACCCCCTTTCCCCCGGGAGGGGTTGGCCCCGCACGGAGCCGCAGCAGATGGCTGAAAGAGCCACATGCGGCTCCGGAGCCGCGGGTTGCCGACCCCTGGTCTATGGAATTTGTCATAGGATGTGGTGATGGCATCTGGCCTGGGTGCCTTTAAAGGGGGATTGAACAGATTTCTAGAGGAAAGTCTATCACAGGTTACAAGCCATGCGCAACCTCCAAGGTATGTGCAATCTCCTGATTTTAGACTACCTCAGAATGCCAGATGCAAGGGAGGACACCATGATGCAGGTGTCTTGTGTGCTTCCCCTGAGGCATCTGGTGGGCCACTGTGAGATACAGGAACCTGGACTAGATGGCCTTTGGCCTTATCCAGCAGGGCTCTTCTTGTATTCTTACAGCACCAGTGGGTTAACAGTCCATGGTTAGCAAGGCAAAATAATGCACAATGGAATCGCCAACACAAGGCGCTGAAGCCCAAGGTTTTTGTAGTTGTTGTCCCCTCCACTGAATCCATGGGAACTCTATGTAGAATAATTCAGAGTTCTCTACTGCACTCTATTCTCACCTAGACAAGGATGCAGTGACTAGTTTAGTGGCTCATTTGAATGCCTCCTCGATAGAGCTTAAGCATGGAGTTAATGTAGACTGTTAAAGCAGAGAATACTTTGTTTAGTAAAAATCCCCTCCCCACCCAAAATATGGAGACTAAAAAGGTGCTAAGGATATAGGATACCAAATCTGCTGTCCTTAAAGGATTTGGAGGCAGTAGGCTCTATTTGAATTTTGCTGCTGTGAAGACTTCATTTGAATAAACAAGTAACTGCTTAAAATTTAGAGTGCTGAACTCCATGGAACAATTAAGGAAGGGTGGGTGATTACATGGCTGAATCAAGAAGTCTGATCTTCTGGCCTTGGATCTGTGACCTTTTGCCATCACTCCAGCAAACAGCAGTGTTACGGGTCTGGCCCAGCTTCACATATACATGCAGAAATGTGTGTTCTCTAACTTATAGTTCTGTGCTACTATGCCACCTGCAGTATATACTAATACTGTATATGATACAGCAAGCCACAGCAAGCTATATTCCTCAAATGCAATGTACTGTGTAAAACAGCACTATAGGTAGTAAATAACACTGTTCTGATAAAGATGTGTTTACAATACTGTATTCACCAGTGCATGAGGTCAGAGCCTGCTACGCAATTGACAAGTGCTATTGTCACTCCTCTTACGTGGCAGTAGTGGAAGATGACAGGAAGAGCTATTCCCAGGAGAATGAGCTAGGTTGTTCCTCATCCTTGGGAACTACAGGCTTCTCACTGGAGACAGCATCTAGAGTAGGCTACCCTGCTTGCAGTTCTCTTCCCCCAAGCATTTCCTGGTAGCAAACAACTGGCTACCATGGTGCCAAGTAGAATATATAGTTCTTATTGGTTCAGCACTAGCCAGAATATGCTGCTTCTGTTGGTTGAAAGTACAACCCAAACAAGAGTACTTTCTACTCTGAACCTCTGAATGGTTTCACTGATTTTCTTTTTTACAGTTGAAAAAATTATATTCGTAATAATGATATAATAAAAAGAGTGTTATAGGATAGTACTATTCAAAATGGTGGTCTGGACCATGAGCCATTGGCTACTATTTCACAGCAAATTTCCAGAAAGCAAATAGTAATAATATGGCAGAGATATGGTACTGGTCCGTGGCACAAAGAAAAAATTTGCTGATCCACCACATCAGATAGTTTGAGAAGCACTGTTATATAAGGTACTGTGCATGACAGTCTTTATTTTAATTTTTCCTTCTAGTGAGAAAAATACATTAAAGACAGTGCAGATACAAAACAAAACAGAACAATTACATTATTTGAGCAATCTATTCTATTGCATGTTTTGCATGCTGCATGAATTAGTCTAGGGCAGAGGTCTCCAAACCCTAGGCCGGGGGCCAGATCCAGCCCACAGCAAGCTTCTATCCGGCCTGCGGCCAGCCTCTTGTCCCCTGACAGCCTCTGGCCCACTTGGCTGAACATGACTGGAACTGTGCTCTGGTTGCATCTGGAGCAGGGGTGTCCAAAGGTTTTGGCAGGAAGGCCACATCAGCTCTCTGACACTGTGTCTGGGGGAGATTAATTTACATTTAAAATTTGAATAAATTTACGTAAGTTTACATAAATGAATATATTAAAGATGAACTTGAATGAATGAATGAAGGTCCTGCGATAGCTCACGGTTATTGCAAAGGACTTGCACAAAGCAAGGCTGGCCTTTCCTTTGCTGCCACTGCTGCATCACAGACATGAAACAGCAAGCAGTGGAGGAAGCCCTTATCCCACAGCTCACACGAGAGGTCAAACAGTTGCCCTCATGCTGACAGCAGTTGCATTGGGCCAGCATGGGCTCCAACAAATCTCCGGAAGGCCAGAGGCTCATTGGAGACTGGGGGCTCCCTGAGGGCCGCACTGAGAGGCCTTGAGGGCCGCAAGTGGCCCCAGGGCCGGGGTTTGGGCAGCCCTGAACTGGAGGGTGTTCTAAGGGCCAGAGACGTTGAATGAATGAGCCCATTCATTCATTTATTCACTCATCCAAGTTCCATCTCTATTTATATAAATTTCATATTTAAATTTTTTCCCAGCCCCCAACACCGTGCCAAATATTTGATGCAACCCTCTGGCCAAAAGTTTGGAGGCCCCTGGTCTAGGAAAACCTTCCAAATATCCACAAATAGATCTGTCTGAAGTTGTCATCTGTAAGTCATTCGTTCAAAAGTTGATGAAATCAAAAGGTCTCCAGTCCGCAAATAGGGGAGTAGAGGGGCACATTCTTCCAGTATTTCAATAGCAGTCTTTTAGCCACCAGAAGGGCACGGAGCTGCCCCGCTGTTAAATTCCATGATAGAGGTAAATAGTTTAAAAGGACATATGCATCAGCATGTATCTGTGATTGTTGCAATGTAACAATACCATTAATAACTTCATCCATGAGGAATGTATTTCTGAACAAGAGGGCGGATCCTGTGTATTAACCAGCCTTTTGCTATAAAGGTGCTGTGATGTTTAAATTAAATGCAGTCTAAGATGCATAATGTTGATTTGTAATTTAAAACCATGTTCTATTGGTTATACAAGACAAGACAGCCGAGCTCCGCATTCCATGTTGCTCTAAGTATTCGAGTGTCATGTTTCTTAAATAACATCAGATGTTAGTAAACAAATATTACAGTCTTTTTTTCATTGACTCTAGGAATATTTTGAAGTCATCAAGCCTGAGAGATGGACAGTGCTGCAGGACCAAATTTGGACTCTAGTAGATGATGCAGTCTTGAAAATGAAAGTAACTCTTGATCTTGGCTGATTAATTGGTCTAGTAAAAAAATCAGTTCAGGTCTTCCACAGAAAGGATTCTTCCCAATCTTCCATTCAGGTTTGGCCTAGAACAGCCATTTGCAACCACTGTGCTGCGGCACACTGGTGTGCTGCAAATGGTCTTCAGGTGTGCCTTGGAAGATTGGGGGAGGGTCATTTATTAATAGGGCCATTGGGGGATGTGAGCCTCTTCCCAACAGCATGGTGTGCCTTGTCAATTGCCAAAGAACTGATGGTGTGCCTTGACAATTTTAGTAACTTGTCACTGTGCCATGAGATGAAAAAGGTTGAAAATGACTGGCCTAGAATGTTAACTTAGCATGTGAATAAGGATCAAACTCATACTTCCACACCATAATGCTCCACACATATCTAACCATAAATAATGTTAATGGGATGTCCTTAGTTTTGACATATGTAGACCCCAACAGAATGTTTCTACAGAGGAGCCATTGGAAAAGGTTCAAAAATAGTCTAAGGCTGAATTTGCATGTATGAAAGAATAATCTCAATAGTTATTGGGGGTTAAGCAGGCCTTGCAGAGGGAAAGGCTTCTGTAAGGGCTGATTGCATGGCTTCTGTAAGGGTAAGTCTTGCCTCACGAACCTTAAAGAATTCTTTGAAAAGGTCAATAGGCATGTGGATGCGGGAGCACCCATAGACATTATATATCTGGACTTTCAGAAGGCGTTTGACACGGTCCCTCACCAAAGGCTACTGAAAAAACTCCACAGTCAGGGAATTAGAGGACAGGTCCTCTCATGGATTGAGAATTGGTTGAAGACCAGGAAACAGAGAGTGGGTGTCAATTGGCAATTTTCACAATGGAGAGAAGTGAAAAGTGGTGTGCCCCAAGGATCTGTCCTGGGACCGGTGCTTTTCAACCTCTTCATAAATGACCTGGAGACAGGGGTGAGCAGTGAGGTGGCCATGTTTGCAGACGACACCAAACTTTTCTGAGCGGTGAAGACCAGAAGTGATTGTGAGGAGCTCCAGAAGGATCTCTAAAGACTGGCAGAATGGGCAGCAAAATGGCAGATGCGTTTCAATGTCAGTAACCCCTGCTAATTGGGTAAGAGGCACTTTTTCAAGTGGGTGCTTCTCTTTTTAGCAGGGGGAGAGTAACTGGCCCACCTCAACCCAGCAGTGTCTTTTCTAGAGGCTGTCTGCTGGTGTTGCATCTTTTAGATTGTGAGCCCTATTGGGACAGGGAGCCATTAGTTTTTTAATTTTTCTCTGTAAACCACTTTGTGAACTTTTAGTTGAAAAGCGGTATATAAATACTGATGATGATGATAATAATAATAATAATAATAATAATAATAATAAGTGTAAAGTCATGCACATTGGGGCAAAAAATCAAAACTTCACATATAGGCTGATGGTTTCTGAGCTGTCTGTGACAGATCAGGAGAGAGATCTTGGGGTGGTGGTCGACAAGTCAATGAAAGTGTCGACCCAGTGTGCGGCGGCAGTGATGAAGGCCAATTCTATGCTTGGGATCATTAGAAAAGCTATTGAGAACAAAACAGCTAATATTATACTGCTGTTGTATAAATTGATGGTAAGGCCACACCTGGAGTATTGTGTCCAGTTCTGGTCGCCGCATCTCAAAAAAGACATAGTGGAAATGGAAAAGGTGCAAAAGAGAGCGACTAAGATGATTACGGGGCTGGGGCACCTTCCTTATGAGGAAAGGCTACGGCATTTGGCCTCTTCAGCCTAGAAAAGAGGCGCCTGAGGGGGGACATGATTGAGACATACAAAATTATACCGGGGATGGACAGAGTGGATAGAGAGATGCTCATTACACTCTCACATAACACCAGAACCAGGGGACATCCACTAAAATTGAGTGTTGGGAGAGTTAGAACAGACAAAAGAAAATATTTCTTTACTCAGCGTGTGGCTGGTCTGGGAAACTCCTTGCCACAGGATGTGGTGATGGCATCTGGCCTGGATGCCTTTAAAAGGGGATTGGACAAGTTTCTGGAGGAAAAATCCATTACGGGTTACAAGCCATGATGTGTATGTGCAACCTCCTGATTTTAGAAATGGGCTATGTCAGAATGCCAGATGCAAGGGAAGGCACAAGAATGAGAGCACCAGGATGAGGTCTCTTGTTATCTGGTGTGCTCCCTGGGGCATTTGGTGGGCCTCTGTGAGATACAGGAAGCTGGACTAGATGGGCCTATGGCCTGATCCAGTGGGGCTGTTCTTATGTTCTTATGCTAAGCTTTAATGAGGCTATAATGAGATTAAGCTTTAGTGATGTAAACTAAGATGAGCAAGTCCAAATACTCTTTCACGAAATAACAGCATCCATGGAAGATAAATCCTACATAGTGCAGACCCTCATAAAAATTACTAAGAAGGTAAAATTTATTAATATATCTTTGTGCTACAGTATATTCAAAAGTTGCACGTAAGACAAGTTGTATGAAGTATGATATCATAAGTATATTAACTTTAACCAAAAGAGACAGATATAAAGGGGTCCATCTTCCTAAGTTCAAAAATATATCATGTATCCATTTATTAAAGTTCAACCCAATAATCTGTGTTATGTTTCTAGGAATTAAAATTCCTAGGTACTCAAAGACATCAGGGCACCATCAAAATTGCCAATAGTTAAATACATTCTGTAAAATCCTGTCTTCTGGAGGCATCACTTCAGGTTTAATACTAATCAAATGTGCTGATAAATAACCAAAAACAGTCATAACTTTTCAGTAACCCTGGTACAGATATTTGGGCTTCAGAAATAAACAGCAAAATATCATCTGCTTACAAGCTAGATTTAAATTATTTAATACTATGAATAGTTCTATTTTGTCTGACAGCAAAGGCCACTGGTTCCAAACACAGATTAAAAATAAGAAGGAAGAGTAGGCACCCTTGTCTTGTTCCTCTCCCCAAGTGCAATACAGAAGAGAGGCAGCCATTAGTTAATATTCAGATCCAGAACACAAAATTCTAATCAATTTCAGAAAGTGCTTACAAAAGCCATTATTTCATTAAATAAAGAAAAATTTCCAATTTACCATATCAAATGCTCTCTCACTATCTAATAAGAGAATAGCTGCCTGTTTAGACTTCTTAGCTTCCATGCCATCCTGTCTTGCCTACAATCACCCTGGCAATTTGCTAGCCGCAGACAATTTTTGTTCCTCCAACAGTTTTATTTCTTAAGGGTGCACTGCTTTTTCACATCCAAATCAACCACAATAAAAGTGCAATAAAGTAGCCCTATCCAACAGATCCTTATTTAAAAATATTTATATCCCACCTTTCCTGCCAAAAAAAGGGGAAGCCCAACGCAGCTTGTTCACTAATCTGTTAAGGATGCACACATAGTACAGGGCTTTTGTATAAGCAAAGGCATTCCTGGTGTATGCCTGAAGTTCTTTTGGACACTAAAATGAATAGGAAATCCTCACACAAACACTGCAATGATGGGTCCTAGAGAACACTACATCAGGTTTATTGTTGCCAAAACAATCTTTCCACATCAAAATATTGCATACAATTCAGGTATCTATAATATGCCAAAGAATTCTTTTAAAAATCAGATTTAGGTCAAATCCTTGAGATTACACTTTGAATATGAAAAAATCAATTTCTAAAAACTATATTTTATATCACTTTGCCTGTCCACTGTTTGTCAGAGTTAAAGAACACTTGCTTAAAAATGGCATTGTTTAGAAGAACACTTTGTATATGCAATGCATTCTTTCCACCGTCTACACTTCAGTAAATGTCAACACTCGCTGAAAAGCTAAGAGACAGTGAGATCATAGCTATTTATAGAAACAAGCTTCTGCAGTATCTGACTGCAGTACCAAAATAAAGGAATGATATTTTAATTTAAGCTATAACAGAGAATACCTCAACATGAAATAACTGGAAGCCCATAGCTCAACACGTATTAAATTTATCTACTTTCAAATACATTTCAGTAACAATCAATGAAGCTAAATTAGTTAGCTAATTTAGAAGATAAAAATCAATTTTAAAACACAATAGAAAAAGATTATGAGACTTCATATTCTAGCTAAATTCCTAGTTATATTAATAGATATATAAGGCAAAGCACATTCATCAAGAAAAGCTGCTAGTCCTTGATACAAACACAAACAATTGCCGGGTGCACACAATGTTCTCAACCTGCAAACGACGGTTAAGAGATAAGGCACATGGTACAGGATTACACACTCCCTGCTTCATGCTATGGCATGAGATCCTCCTTTCTTTCCTTGGTTAAGATTACATGTGCACTGACAGTGCCAACAAAAAAAGAAAGGAGGGGATTCATGAAGAGTTGGGGGAGAGGTTAGCAAGTTTGCAGAACATTCCCAATTCCCATCAATGGTCAAGAAATCTGGGCCTTTATGTCTGCATTAGGTCTAAACATAAACCATTCTCTGCAGAGTAGGCTGACATTAAGCAGATTTAGTTTATTCAGCTAACATTTAAATGACTGTCTATCCATTTTCACTCTGCCCTAAAATTAGAGAATAATTGGCCAAATAGCCTCCAGAATCATACCCCCAGTGGGAACAAGCCTTATATACCCTCGCCCACCAAGTTTGCAGATGGGGAGCAGCAGCATACTACTGGGCTTCTCCAGTGATATGGAGCATACTACTAGAGCTTCTCTCACAGCAGCAACAGCTATGTCATCAGTTAGCTACAGTGCTAAGGAACTATCTTTCAAACTTTCTTCCAAGGAACAGAGGCAAGAAATGTCAGATTCAGCAAGAGCTGAGAAGGTTGTCTAGGTGCATAAGCACCATTCTGCCCATCACCCCATGTAGATAACAAGAATATCTGCATCCCTTCTGTGAGTTGTTGAGAAGGGGAATGGCTGGCAAAAGAAGGAAGCCTGTATCACACCTCCACCAGGAAGAGGAGGGAGGCTTGTTGAATTAGAACAGGGGTGTCCAAACATTTTTGGCAGGAGGGTCACATATTCTCTCTGACACTGTGTCAGGGGCCAGGGGGAAAAAAGAATTAATTTACATTTAAAATTGGAATAAATTTACATAAATGAATACATTAGATATGGAACTTATATGAATGAATGAAGGTCTTGCAATAGCTCAAGGCCTTGCACAAAGCAAGGCTGGTCTTTCCTTCTCTGCCACTGCTGCATCACAGATGTGAAACAGCAAGTAGTGGAGGGAGCCCTCAACCCACAGCTCATGTGAGAGGTCAAACAGTTGTCCTCATGCTGAGAGCAGTTGCATTGGGCCAGCATGGGCTCCAGCAAGTCTCTGGAGGGCCAGAAGCTCATTGGAGACTGGGGGCTCCCCAAGGGCCTGACTGGGAGCCCCCGAGAGCCGCAAGTGGCCACTGGGCAGGGGTTTGGGCACCCCTGAATGCCCAGGCTGTGGAAGGAGAACTTACTTCTGAAAAAACATGAAAAGAATTGCACTGTAATATACCATTTATATTTGAGATTTTTTAATCACACTTTTGAATTTTTACACATATTTAAAGATGTAGCTCAAGAAGTTCCAAAATAAAAATAAGAGGCAAGAAACAGACACACTAAAATTTAACATTTATTTTTTCTGTCTTAGTGGGGTGTGGGCATCATGATGAGCTGCTGCAATTCCAAATTTGCTTCCTCAACACTGCCTTCCACATAGAGATATTAGGACAGCAACAAGAAAGCTTAGACTAAAAATAAAGCACAATTGTACATTCCATGTGATTTCTCAGATTCAGGGCCCAATCCTCAGTGCTGGTCTTGTATGGGCTGTCAGGAAGACGGCCACCGTCAAAGTGTAAAGCAGTTCACAGCAGCCAGGTAGAGGGACACGCTGGGCCTCTGTGCTGGTTGAAGAGGCTCCAGCAGCAATCAATGATGAGCCTGTTGCTGAGAGGTGCAGAGGTGCTCCAGGAAGGGTGGAGGGCAGGGAGGGGGCAAAATCGGACAGGGAGGTGGACCAGGTGCAGAAGAGGGCAGAGATGGAGCATAGTCAGTTGGCGGTGGTGGATGGGCCCCTGGGACAGTAGGTCCAGCCTTCGAGGCAGGGGTATAGGGGATACACATCTCTATCAGGTCTGTGTACCAAGGGCGGCAAGACCTTGGCCTGCTCTAGTCTGACCTTTATGAGAATGCTTGGGATGAGTCTGAAGGCGTACAGGATGCCCTTAGGCCAGGGGTGATGAGGGTCCCTTCTGCATTTGGATAGCATTGCCTGGAGAAGAACCTAGGGAGGTGGTGGTTGAGGTTGCTGGCAAACAGGTCCATGGTCAGTGGGCCGAAGTGCCAGTTGGTGACTCCCTGGTAGTTGTGGTATGCCCTGACATGCTGCCTGTATAGATGAGAATGTCCGTGCTCCTGACTTGTTCAATGAAGGCCTTCAAAGTAAGGATGGTGGTCCTGAGCTTGATGCTTTCTCAACTCTTTAGGCGACCAATGACCCTAAGTGACTGTGCCTTCGGTGTGGGCTCCCCAACCCTGCAACTCATGTCTGTGAACAAGGTGGTTCTGGTGTGTACCTGGATCAGCGAGCCCTGCTCCAGTCTGTGTAGAACCAACCACCAGTGTAGGTCTGCAATGATGAGAGGGCCCAGTCTGACACACCTGCTCCTTTGATTCACGATGAAGTCCTGGAACCGAAGCAGTAAAGTCATGCCTCCTGATGGCAAGGAGGATGGAACGGAGGGTCTCCATCCTGAACTTCTGTTGGTGCAACCACAGGTTGAGCCACTTCAGGTCCAGAATGGCTCTGGTGTCACCAGACTTGTTGGGCACCATGAGGAGTCGTGAGTACACTCCAGAGCCCTGCTGGTCCCTCAGGAAAATTAAATTAAATGAGTTAAATTAATTAAATGAGAAAAATTAAATGAGTTCTTTGCATCTGTCTTCACGGCTGAAGACCTCGGGCAGAAACTGCTGCCTGAATGGCCCCTCCTGAGGAATTAAGTCAGATAGAGGTTGAAAGAGAAGATGTTTCAGACCTCATTGATAAATTAAAGATCAATAAGTCACCGGGCCCTGATGGCATCCACCCAAGAGTTATTAAGGAATTGAAGAATAAAGTTGCTGATCTCTTGACTAAAATATGCAACTTGTCACTCAAAATGGCCATGGTGCCAGAAGATTGGAGAATAGCAAATGTCACACCTATCTTTAAAAAGGGAAAGAGGGGGGACCCGGGAAACTATAGGCCGGTCAGCCTAACATCTATACTGGGTAAGATGGTGGAATGCCTCATCAAAGATAGGATCTCAAAACACATAGACGAACAGGCCTTGCTGAGGGAGAGTCAGCATGGCTTCTGTAAGGGTAAGTCTTGCCTCACGAACCTTTTAGAATTCTTTGAAAAGGTCAATAGGCATGTGGATGCGGGAGAACCCATAGACATTATATATCTGGACTTTCAGAAGGCGTTAGACACGGTCCCTCACCAAAGGCTACTGAAAAAACTCCACAGTCAGGGAATTAGAGGACAGGTCCTCTCATGGATTGAGAACTGGTTGAAGACCAGGAAACAGAGAGTGGATGTCAATGGGCAATTTTCACGATGGAGAGAAGTGAAAAGCGGTGTGCCCCAAGGATCTGCCCTGGGACCGGAGCTTTTCAACCTCTTCATAAATGACCTGGAGACAGGGTTGAGCAGTGAGATGGCCAAGTTTGCAGACGACACCAAACTTTTCCAAGTGGTGAAGACCAGAAGTGATTGTGAGGAGCTCCAGAAGGATCTCTCCAGACTGGCAGAATGGGCAGCAAAATGGCAGATGCGCTTCAATGTCAGTAAGTGTAAAGTCATGCACATTGGGGCAAAAAATCAAAACTTTAGATATAGGCTGATGGGTTCTGAGCTGTCTGTGAGAGATCAGGAGAGAGATCTTGGGGTGGTGGTGGACAGGTCGATGAAAGTGTCTACTCAATGTGCGGCGGCAGTGAAGAAGGCCAATTCTATGCTTGGGATCATTAGAAAAGCTATTGAGAACAAAACAGCTAATATTATAATGCCGTTGTACAAATCGATGGTAAGGCCACACCTGGAGTATTGCGTCCAGTTCTGGTCGCCGCATCTCAAAAAAGACATAGTGGAAATGGAAAAGGTGCAAAAAAGAGCGACTAAGATGATTACTGGGCTGGGGCACCTTCCTTATGAGGAAAGGCTATGGCATTTGGGCCTCTTCAGCCTAGAAAAGAGGTGCCTGAGGGGGGACATGATTGAGACATACAAAATTATACAGGGGATGGACAGAGTGGATAGGGAGATGCTCATTACACTCTCACATAACACCAGAACCAGGGGACATCCACTAAAATTGAGTGTTGGGAGAGTTAGAACAGACAAAAGAAAATATTTCTTTACTCAGCATGTGGCTGGTCTGGGGAACTCCTTGCCACAGGATGTGGTGACGGCATCTGGCCTGGACGCCTTTAAAAGGGGACTGGACAAGTTTCTGGAGGAAAAATCCATTATGGGTTACAAGCCATGATGTGTATGTGCAATCTCCTGATTTTAGAAATGGGCTATGTCAGAATGCCAGATGCAAGGGAGGGCACCAGGATGAGGTCTCTTGTTATCTGGTGTGCTCCCTGGGGCATTTGGTGGGCTGCTGTGAGATACAGGAAGCTGGACTAGATAGGCCTATGGACTGATCCAGTGGGGCTGTTCTTATTTTCTTAGGAACAGTCCTATTGCCCCTATCTGCATGAGGTGCAGGATGGCTTTGAGGGTCTGTGCATGCTTCAGAGAGCACTTGGATCTGTGCACGTGGGTGAACCGGTCTTGGGGGATGGCTTTGAGATCCAGAGCGTAGCCCATGTGCACGGTGTTCTGAACCCACTTGTCAGTGGTGATCTCATCCCATCTGTCGGCAAACAGTAGAAGCCTTCCTCTGATGGACCTGGACGAGGATGGTTGGGTGTCGTTGGGATTCGTGGCCCTTGTGGCTAAAGTGCTGAGGCAGCTGGGGGCCGGCTTGTAGAGTTGCCAGATGGGTCATTGTCCTCTGTAGAAACCTCTCGAGGGGGTTGGAAGAATGCTGCCTTGTGGGGCAAAATGACCAGTGTTGGAACCTATGGGAGGTCCCTGCGGGTCTGTCCCTGGTTGGTAAGACCTTTTTCTTCCCTTTGGACTTGACCAGCAGGGGGTCCAAGGCTTGGTCAAAGAGTTTGCCTCCCTGGAAGGGAACACTGAGGACTCTGGAATGAGAGGAAGCATCAACATCCCATTTGTGCAGACAGGTGCTGCACCTGGTAGTCACCCCAGCCATGGATCTGGCAGAGAATTGTAGGGAGCTCGCCATGGCATTAGCCACAAAGAACGTAAGAAGATTCCCACTGGATCAGGCCAAAGGCCCATCTAGTCCAGCTTCCTGTATTTCACAGTAGCCCACCAAATGCTTCAGGGACAACACAACAGACACAACCTGCATTCCAGTGCCCTCCCCTGCAACTGGCGATCAGACACAGCCTGCCTCGAAAACCAAGAGCTTGCACATATTTACTATGACTTGTGTCCCGTAATGAACATTTCCTCCAGAAATTTGTCCAATCACCTCTAAAGGCATCCAGGCAAGATGCCATTACTACTTCCCATGGCAAAAAGTTCTACAAATTACACACCTGGTAAAGAAATATTTTCTTCTGTCTGTTCTAACTCTCCCAACACTCAACTTTAGTGGAGGCCATTCTCCTGAGGTCAGAGCAGGCCTTGGAGGGAAGCAGGTGACTCTCAATGAACTCCTGCATCCACAGGGCCAGAGCTTGGGAGCAGAGGGAGGCGGCCATTGAGGTACATAGGGTGCAGGCCCTTCAGGTAGCTAACTTGACCCTCCTGTCAGATGGGTCCTTGGGGAGGCCATCACTGTCTGCAGGCAGGACTGAGGGGAACCCAGGGCTGCAACCGGGGCATCAACCAGAGGGAATTTAAGTCAGGCCATGTCCTCAGGCGGTACCCCATAGAATCTGGTGGAAGGCCTGCCGGAGTCCCGGCTCTTGGCTGAGTTGGCCCACTCCTTATCAATTAACTGCTTGAAGTAAGGAGGCAAGGGGAACCATGGAGACTCCTGTTGGTTGGGGAAGCCGGCCAAAGCCCCGCATTTAGACTTGGGGTCAACGCTCTTGGCTGATGCCTGATCTCTCTGCAACTCCAGAACCTCAAGTACCCCCAATAACATCTTGTGAAACTGCTCAGGGTAAAACAGATGGGAGCCCTACTGCCCTGGATCAAGCTCTTCTCCTGAGAGTTCTCCCTTCTCAATAGAGGTGGTGTCGGAAACCTCTTCCTCCAGATCCTGTTCTAGTGCACTCTGGGTGTGCTCGGAGGTAATGCTTTGGACGATGAAACCCGTGTTTCTTGGGGGTGCTTAAGTTGCCTCCTCATCCCTGGGCGGAGTGGTGGAAGGTTGAGGGGGTCTTCTGAGAGAAGGGAGGGCACCCCGACCTTCGGGAGAGATTCCATGGTAGTGGCTATGTTTGCGGACATGCCAGCCTCGACCATCTCTTTAATGGTGCTGGTGAGTTCCCCCCAGTCAAGAGTGCAGAGCTGGACGCAGGGCGGGCGCACTTCTGGGGCCTCTGAGTGGTCCACCGTGGATGATGCAGGGTGGGAGGGCCCATATGGCAGACTCACCGCCTGGCTGAGGGTGCTGGAGCTCCAGGGTGGTAAGGCTGTGGTTGCTCAGGGCACTGTACCACATGCTGCCTTCCAAGATGGCATGGAGCAGCTGTGGCAGAAGCAGGGTTGTTGTGCCTCGCCAGGTGACCTTATGCTTGCCCAGCCAGGAAGCAGCAGCCTGAGCCAACAGGCTGCAGCCTATGCTTGGCAGCCTGCTGGCAAAAACAGAGAAGAGCAATGGGACAGAGGTTGGAAGGCAAAAGGGATATGAGGTCCATGGATGCTCTCCTGGATCTATGTGTGGGAGTCTGTGGGAGCTGATCCAGACTCTACCTGCTTTGCCGAAAAGCAAGGTCAGTTCTGGGAAATCCAGGCAGCCCCTCTACTCAGGAAGGCTTTCACTTGATCTGCCTACCTGAGAGGAGCTACCCAGATGGAATGGCTGACCCTGGCATGGAGATCCCACCAAAGAATTTTACTTACCATTCTTGGGTAACAGGTCACCCACCCCACCACCACTGCATGCAGCACATGCTCAAGCAACACAGCTGCACAGCGAAAACTTGAGGACAGGATTGGGTTATTAGTAGTAATTTTACTGTACCTACCTGGTTTCCACAGCATTGCCATAATACCAATTACTTGTCTACACACACACACACACACACACACACACACACACACACACACACAGTACAAAGTTCATTGTGGTGAAGTGGCTAGAGGACACTGGTCATGAACATAAATTCAAATCTCACCCAGCCATGAAGTTGACTGAGTGACCTTGCTCCGGTCACCATCTCTCTCCCTCATAGCATTACGGGTATATAGGGAAATAACCCACATCCATTTAAACCTCCACAGTTGAAATGAAGAATGCTGTAATACAAATGTGAATGAACCACCACCACCACCTTTTCTGCACCTAGAAAACTGACATTTTTTATCCTTTGTGGAGGGAGTTTTTGGAATGGAGGAACATTCAATCATGTAAGCCTCCACCCACAGAAGTACAGCTCAGACACTCTTTCATCTGCTGTTTGTGACACAGAAAATATATGCCTTTCTCAAAAGACTTGTGTGGACTACAAGGGTTTTTTTTTTCTTTTAATTGCAATTTGGATAGTTTAGGTTTTGAAATTTGTATCTTCAAATCTCATTTTCAGGGGGCTGCCCATGACATTTCACATTTAAACTTGAAATTACAACCAAGCAGACAGAAGTAATGTAATAACAAAGGACTATTCATTATCATGGGAATTGCTTCTTGAAAATGATATGACATCCAAAGAACAGAGTGTTTTTGCAAATGATGCTACAAAGAGTAAGTGAATTTTCCACATTCCATAATGGCGTAAATACACATAAGATTTCAAAAAGTGTTTCTCTTGCACTTAATGTCACTCTAACAAAATTCAGCATCGATACACTGAAGAACTAAAATGTATTCTTGGTGAAGTTTGCCTTGTTGTAGCTTTTACAATTAAAGTATATTTGCCCAATTTATTATCTAATACAACCTACGCCCTTCTCTTCAGAATAACCTAACAACCAGCAAATGGAAACCTGTCTGCAACCCCAAAAGTCACCAGTTACCATTTCATGTGTAATTTCCTAACAAAAAGAACAATTTCCTTATAGAAAAATGTACATATATCATACTAAAAGCAGCACAACTGTTTTAGCTACCAAAGATTAACAAACTGGGGAGGGGGGCTGCATTGACTACCTGATTTTTACAGACAGCAGAAGAAACAGTTGTGTCCCATATGTTCCTCAAACTTGTTTCAAATTTGTGATAATGTTGTCTATGAGAGTGACACATGAAGGAACCTTAACAGAAAGAAGACAATCACATTTGGCCAAGAAATGACCTGCAATAATTTATAGTGAACAAAGAGAATGGGACAAAAAGGAAGGAGACTTTCCTTCCCACCCTTTATTTCTAACCCCCCCCCCCACGTGTCAAAGTCTAACAGTAGATTATTTTTATTTATCCAGAACATTCACACTTCAAATATCCCAGAACCAGCAACATTAACATAAAATTAAAAGGGTAGAGGCAAACTGTCCCTAATTAGATAATGATTTAGTCTGAGCATAACTTATTAATTCTGCTCAAAATTATATGTTAATTTCATGTCTACCAAGTTAATAATTCAAACAAGTGGGACCACCTCACTTAAGTAGATCAATGGATTAAAAGTTAGTTTGTTTCCAATAAGGTGATACTACTCTTGAACTGAATCTTTAATGAAACTGCCAGATGTTATCTAAATGACAGGAAAGCAACTTTACTGGAATTTCAAGCAGCAGAATTCCTACTTTAATATTTGGACTTGGTAGCCATTGTAGGCCTTTATATGAAAGTTGAACAATCAGGACTGTGAAAGCTGCATTTGAATGCAGTCACACAAAAGTCAAGTTGTTGCTGTCTCTGGTGATAGCAACTAAACTAAGTGGCTGAGATCGTGCTGTCAAAAGATAACTAGGCAAACATAACTAAAACATTACATAAAATCCATAGTCATAAACAAAACATGGACACACTTGCAGAAACAACTGGAAAACGGATTAGAACTGTGCTGGACGCTCGACCAGTCAAATCTAAGAATGAGAATGGATGAGAAGTTAGAAAAAAATTAAGTTGCATGCAATTCTTCATTATTGGTCCTGTCGCATCCAGCTTGAAGTGATGTATTACAATTGAGAATATACAAAGACATGCTATGAAAGCAGTAAAAAACACACACAAAGAAACTACTGATGCAGGAAAACAATGTGGCTTAAAGGGCACAACAGTGATGCTGAATGACTAAAAATGATCTCCTTTTAAAGACAACTCTCAATTAAGGAACAGTGTCAATCATATGGTTGCCATTAACACTGATACAGTGTAGAAAAGTTACAAACAGAAGTTACAAAGGGAAAGTCGATGAAAGTATTTCCATTGTCTTTGGCTGTGAAAACTGTTCTCCAACCAAGGCCATTGCACATATGCAACAGGAAAGTATGGCAGGATGAGACATTTTTGCTGTCACCAGGCATGCGGCTGAGAAAAAAGAGCAGAGCCAGCACCACTGCTGAAGGTCCTGGGACAAAGGCTGGACCCCCACCCTCCCTTTACCTGATGGTACACTGGTCTCTACCACTGCCATAGACACTGAGGGTTCAGGGGTTGAATTCATCAGATAGGTCTCAGAAGTGCATAGCTCTTGACCAGTATCCAACTGGACCAGCCCCAGTCATCACCACTGCTGGAAATAATTTCTGATCCGTAAGAGTAACATAGCATGATTTCTGAATGCACTGGTAACTTAACTCCATAAAGAAGGATACACTGACCAACGTTTTAATAATTCGAAATCAAGAAAATTTGTCTTCACTTTACAAAATTATACACAGAAAATCTATGAGGCATGAACTACAACAACCAGGTTTCAAAAAAGTTCAGCTGACATTAAAATTTTCCCTTGAAGTGTAATTTGCACCTTTATAACTATTAACTGTACACCCCTCATATCTGCAGTTTTTCCTTCTGCCAAAAATATAGGGAAATGGCAAGAGACGCCTTTGCTGTTTTGATAAAAATCCATTACATCTCACAGCTGAACAGTCAAATATGTTTTAATCAATTGTAGGTCATCAACTGTCATTTGTATTTTAAGCTCCTCTTCCAAGAATGGGAGGGATTTTTGTCAATCTATCAACCGCAGGGCCCTCTCAGTCCCACACACTCCTCTGGGGAGTTCTTCAGCCGTCTACAGTGGATTTTCAAATGGTGTGTAGTCGGATGCCATACCAAGGAAGCAGCAGGGGTTTCTGCAAACTTCCACACCCCTACACCAACATCAGTGGTGGATGGATTGTCTCCCTGAGATGTTTCTTTCTTTCCTCCCTCATCACTCAGAATGCAGCACAACATCATTAAAGAGTGTGTGTGCTTGCATGCAAGTGTGTTTGAAGTTAATTTTCCTTCTCTCCAAACATTAAGATGGATAAATGAAGACTCTTATAGTCCTTGTAAAAGCTGCTGAATGATGTACATACTACAGCTTCCATCACTTTCACTTTTTCTTTGGAGAAAATGAAAAAATTCAAAAAGCCGTTAACCATAAACATGTTTGCATACAGAGCAATGGAGGGGTAAGGGGAAGAATCTGCTGAAGTAAAGGGTGTGTTGTGGGGGGTGGAACATGAGAAGGAGGGAGAAGGGTGGCAACATGAGACCAAGATTCATCAAGCTCATGCACAGAAGTCACATTTTGGGAGTTCATGCTTCCTTTTGTATGTGTAATGGTGGAGAACTCAGAACCTCAAACTCACTTTCAACCTCCAAAACCTAGAGAATTTCAGTGGCATCTTTATATACCACTTCCCACCCATGGCACATTCAATTAATAAATGCTTTGCCTCTTACCAGAACTTGGCATGTGGTTCACTTTGGCTGGATTTAGCAACTCCACTGGCTGGTCCCTACCAGAAACTCCATCTGGGGGTGGGAAAATAAATCAACTGAATGTTAGTTCAATCAGACTGAAGTTAATCAAAGATTCTGGAGGAGTGATCAGTTGAAACATTAGATGGCACAAAGAACAGGCAATTGTACAAATATTTAATTCTAAAGAATAGTAACAGTATATAGGTGTGTGTCACTTTGCAATGTTCCAGCTTATGTTGGAATCGCAAAACCAACTACCACACATGATCACATGGTTGTCGGGGGCACACATCCCAACCCTCCAAAAGCAAGAGATGTAGATTTCCCCTCCCCTCTGGACGGTTGTCAAGCCTCCCAGAGGCAGCGCATGTCCGCACTCAGGTTCAGACTGAGGGAAATTGCGTCTCTTGCGCAATTTTGGTTTCTTCCATGAAACCGGAAGTCACGTGAAAGACACAATTTCCCTCAATCTGAGCTCTGCAGAGGCAGTAAGCAGATGCACACTGCCTCTGGGAAGCTCAGACGACCCTCTAGAGGGGAGGGGAGCGGAGCATCCCCTTCCCTGAGGAGGATCCAGATTGCGTCAAGCCCCGCTTGACGACAGGCTCCTGTCCTTAAGTGGTGCATGACTGTATTTGTTTTGTTTCACTTTTATTTGATGCTTTTCATGAAGGGTTCCTTTCTTTCATATGACTTATTGGCACATTGCACTTTGCATTTAATTTCTGAAGACTGCCGTGACTTATGGCTAATACAATAAAATGTTATCTTTCTTAGTGATGCCTAGAGTGTAGCTGTGTTAGTATGCAGCAGCACAAAGATTACTGTGGCACCTTAAAAACAATCATATTAATTTTCTAATGGATCAGGTTGGAAGCCATGTTATGAACAAGACCAGATTTATACTGCAATGACAGCAGAATAGAAACAATTTCAGCAAAGAGCATTAGAGCACAGAAAAAGAGGGAGAACTGGGAAGAAGGAAACAAGAAGATATTGCTGGACCTTCATGTACTATTTCATGAGTATATCTACCACACAAATATAGTATTCTGCTGTTTCTATTTGTTAGCACTACAAATCAATGCACAGTATATTTGACATACTGATATATATATAAAGCTCAACATTTAACTTAATAAATAACTTTATAAAACTCAACATTTAATTTAACAAATCTGAAAAAGTAGGATTGTGCTCTAGTTATGTATAGTTGACTGGCAACAAATAAAAAAAGATTTGATTATGTTGTCAGTAAATAAATTTTCTATTTATTGACCACAATGTGAGTTCTTGAATGGAAATAAGGAACCTGAACAAGCAGATTAAGAAAAAACTGACAATTGGGGAAGGGGAGGAATTGACGAATTAAACAAATGATTTAAAATGAATACACCTGAATTTCAAGAAAATCATATATTTAGAAGACTTGTTTCATATTGTATACACAGAAATTCATGTTGACAAAGCACTTCTGCTTAATTTTTCCTACATTCTCATGAATTTGCCTGTGAAACGAAAAACAGAACGGAACACGTTGTACAGTTTCTCAATCCCAATTTAATTACTTCAAATTCACAGACACCTGGAAGGCTGTTCAGTTTTTCCCTGCTCATAGAGAAGTACTTTATGATCAGGAACCAAGCATGTCAAAAATCTTTATCAACCATATAACAACAACAACAACAACAACTAGGTATTTATATACCGCCTTTCTGGTCATCGGATTACTCCTCTGACTTTATTCAAGGCGGTTTCCATAGGCAGGCATTTCTAAATCCCTCAAGGGGATTTTTACAATCATAGAGGTTCTCTCTTTCAAAAACCAACAACATTTCAGAATGGATCTTCCTGGTTTGGTCTCACTTCTGGCCTCTAGTTCTCCCACGCAGGCTGACAAGCAGCTCCATCTCTCACATGGAGGGCAGCCAAGATGCTTCTTGCTCACACCAAGAGCAGGTGGAATCACTCAGCTCAGCTTGTCAGCTGCTTCAAGGTCTCGCCATTCTCAGCTGTTCAGGGAGCTGCCGGTGTCCTCGAACTGGCGACCTTCTGATGTTATCTTTGGGCTAACCGAGGCTCTACCCTCTAGACCAGACCTCCTGCCCTGTGTCCATTATCTGTGTTTTATTTTAGGAAATTGTAACCTTGGGCATTTCATCTGAATTTCAAAATATAGCATATGACTATTTTAAATAAATCACTCTGTCTAAAGGAGTGGTTTCAAACACAATATTAATAAGATAGGAAACTAATAGATATTGGTTTCAAGATAAAAGCCACACCTTCAATTCAATTTACGGCCCACTGTTAAAGTTTCGTCATGTCCTTAGAGGGTAGTACTGTAGGCCAAATAATCTAAGATCTGCAATCTTCAATAAAACCCCTACAACTAAAAATGCTAAATCAATGGTTTCCAAACTATGGGTCAGGACCCAATTTTGGAGGGTTGCAAAACTGACAAGCAGATTGCAGACAAGGAAAATACACTGAGCCCTATGGAAACAGAAAAGGAGCAGTACCTGCATGTTTACTCACAAATCAGTAACCATGCCTCAGTCTACTTTGAAGGGCAGGCTGAAGGGAACACACTACCATGATGAAGACCCCAACAAACTCTCAAAAAGGTAGCCCCCTCCCCGCCACCAACAAGGAAAATGCATTGAGGTTTATGGAAAGTAAAACTGAGCCACACATGTGTTTACTCATGAGTAGATGACCAGCTATTAAACAGCCTGGTGAAGGGCACACAAGACCACCAGAATGGTCCCACTTTGATGAACATGGAGCTCAAACACTTCAGAAGGTGCCCCCCCCCACACCACTGTAAAAAGGATGAAAACAAAAGGCTTGAGCAATTGGTGAAAACTTTTTTAGTCTCCTAAAGACTAGGTGTCTAGTTTCATAAACCAAATAGAGCAGCCATTTTCAACCACTGTGCTGTGGCACACTGGTGTGCCATGAGTCATCCACAGGCATGCCACAGGAATTTGGTGGAAAGTCATTTATTAGTAGAGCCAATGGTGGATGTGAGTCTCCCACTGGTAGCATGGTGTGCCTTGTCAATTGTCAAAAATCTGATGGTGCACCTTGACAATTTTAGTGTCCTGTCCGTGTGCCGAGATGAAAAAGGTTGAAAATCGCTGTAATAGTGTCATTCTAAAAAAGGGGTCCTGGTGCTAATAAGTTTGGGAACCACTGTGCTAGATCAATAAGTCAATTCAAAAACTTCAATTGCCAGAGAATGTAGCTGGCAGTGTTTTGCTCATACTATAATTATATTGTGACAGCTGCAATTGTTGCCAATTCATTTCCAGGTCTAATTTAAAATGCCAGTTATGACCTTTAAAGTCCCATATGGCTTAGGACCATCTTAAGGTCCACTTGTGCCTGTATGATACTATTCATGTACACATTCTGCATTTTAGACTCTGGTCTGACACCTAATAGGAACATGAGAGCCAGGATAAGATAGTTAGAGAGAGAGCCAAGTTTGGCAATTGAACTTAGACCTGGAAGTTGGATTTAGACCTGGAATATCCAGGTAATTAAAGAAGTACAGTTAAAAATTAAAAATGTACAGTTACATTTGATACATGCTAAACAAGACCACTGGAAACAATGGAAAAGAAGCAGGTAATTTAAGGATGTTAAAGGGTATAACACTGACACAGTCCACAAAGGCAAGCAGCCACAACTGAAACAACTGCATGGAAGTTTCCCCAAAGAACCCATACTTTTGATGACTTCCCTAACAAACTGTATTTGTTATAGTTTAAAAACTGCCGGCAGCCAGTGAAGACTCACTCCCATGAATAGCTGAAATCAGGCAAATATGCACACTGGTTCCCCAAGTTACAACCCGCTACGTTGATGCTTTTGCACAGGCACAATGTCCCCTTTAGTCATGCTTTCGCATATGCAAGATAGTACTGGGCCAGCAGGAGTAGGATGTTTCCAGATACTGACCTCTGTACAGACCTCCAGAACATCCATTACATCAGTACCTACTGCCTTGAAAATTGAGCACAGAACACAGACAGTAGGATTTTCTGCCTAGAGCGGCATGAAAATCTTGCTTTGTTCATGTATATCAAAGCCTATATACTTCTTGTTCTCCATTTGATCTTCAACCCCTGCAGTTCACGCCTGTGCACCTTTCTGATCCCTCAGAAACACATAACATGACATAGTTTATCACATCTCACCAGCCTGATGCCTCTCCTCAAAACCTTCAGAGGCAAATACTTCAACACAATTACATACATTTATTACTATTAGATACAGCCAACCTAAAACAGTGTTTTAAAAGCTGTGGACAATTACAACAAAATAACTTGCATGTATGTTGATAATGCTATCACTATTTTGCTGGCAAGGAAATATTCTGGCTTTCAGGGCAGCAGTTGGATATGTATTAGCAGCAGTATATGCCATCTATTTGTGTGACAGAGAATGAGAAGCATCTCTCTGTCCCAAGGGGCTCACAATCTAAAACTGACACAAAAATTATAAATTGGGGTAGAACAAACAATATTGCCTTCACACAGGGCCTCCGAGAGGAATTGTATCGGGGGTACAAAGTTTTTTGGGGGTCCCTTTGCAAAGGAGGAGGAGTGAAACAGAGTGGGGGGAGGGTGGTGATGGGTGAGTAGAATGGGGGCAGGAAGGGGTGAAACAAGGTTGTGGGAGGGTGGAGACAGCTGGAAAAGTCTTTGGAGCCCAGGTCTACCCACCTGTGTGATACCAGTAGTGTCCCCTGCATCCCCAGTCATGGTAGTATATCCCTGCATCCCATATACGCAACACATCTGAATAAAAAGGAAAATGCCAGATCCTGGGAAATTTCTGGGCCCCCTCCTTTGGCTCCTGGGCCCCCCTTTTGACCCTGGGTCCGGATACAAATTACCCCCCTCTCCTAAGCCCTGCGTTCACATACGTGGGCTTGGCTACACCACAGTATGAATACAAGGTGATTGGACCCCAAGCTTCATGGAAAAGATTTAATTTTAGGAAATTTTTAAAATAAATGAGAAGAAGCACAGCAGAGGCATTCTGGGACACAATTCCAGGTACAAAGCGCAATAAGGGAGAAAAAGACATTTCTTACTGTGAATTCCTGTTCTCTTACTTGCACAGGAGATTCCAAAACAGCTAAGGTGGAGCCTCCCTGGGAAAGCAGGCACATCTAATCCAGAAGTAGTCTTACTACTGGGGGGGGAGGGGGTTCCCTGCTTGTTCAGATTGGTCTGAAACAGCTAAGGAATCCCTTAACCCCAACAGAATATAAACTGCCAAGGAAATCAGAACCTTTTTCTATGTCCCTAGGTTTCCATGGCCTGCAATAATCCAACAGTTTATCACATCCATGTAAGAAGACCATGATTGTATCAAAGGACTAAAATCCATGCTGTTAAAAACACAACATTTTGTTCTGTGACTCTTCCAGAACTTTGTCAGGGAAAGAAACCTTTAGGGGTCACATTGCTAGAGAGAAAGCCAGGAAGAACAGTTAAGATGCAGCACCCTCCAGGTGCTAAACGAGGAGTTAGGGCGCAATCCTAACCCCTTATGTCAGTGCTTTCCAGCACTGACATAAGGGCAATGCAGCTCTGAGGTAAGGGAACAAACATTCCCTTACTTTGAGGAGGCCTCCGTGAGTGATACCCAACTGCAGGATGCAGTGCATGTCCCATTGGCTGGAAAGCACTGACATAAGGGGTTAGGATTGCACCCTTAATTGCTTATCTGTAGAGTTCCATTTTGCTGACTGCATTCTTAAAGCAAACTCAGCCTAGTCACACTATTCCATCTCTCCTGGGAACATCTTCCTTAAAGAACTCTTTAGTGTGCGTTCTTTCTAGGACTGGAAGCCAGGTATTGCCGATATGTAGAGCCACTTCTCTTCTGTTGATATTTTGGGGATGTTTAAATATTTCTATTGCTTCTCTGTAAAGTCTTGGTAAATAATAACTATTATTAGAAAGATTAAAAACTGTCAAGTTTAAATCAATTTTTTTGGTTAGGTATGTGGATGATATTTTTGTAATTTGGGATCATGGAGACAGAGAATTGGAGAATTTTCTCAATCATCTTAACAAGATACACCTTATAGATAAATACTTTATTAACGGTCATCCGACCAGCTACTCACAAAACAGCACAACAAAATACACAAAATTAAAACCAACATCCCTTTACACATATATAAAATCATAAAATCATCGATTTATACTCTCAATTTTCTTTCTTATCAACTGTGCAGCATGGCAGAAACAGGCCACCCTGAACGATATATCAGAATTTACATCAGATAGCAGAAAAGCAAGTTGCTCCTCCACCTGCATCCCTGTTACAGCGCCAAAAATCAGGGAAATAAATTTAGATCGCAAATCATCATAATTTGGACATTGCAGAATAATGTGGGCAGTTGTTTCCACCACATTATAATGGCAGGGGCACAGTCTCTCTAAATAAGGATGCCTTGCATAACGTCCCAAAAGAACTGCTGATAAGAGTGCATTTAGTAAAAGCAATCCTGAATTTTGGAATAACGATATTATAAAAATATCTGGCAGGAGAAAGCATAAGAGCTTGATCCCCAAGAAAAACATATGCAGAAAGTCTGGCTCTCACAGATCTCATTTCAAGATCCACCAACCTCTGACGCAAAATTTCTTTTGCGTCTCCCGGGCTCATCATCGTTAAAGACTCGGGGAAAGATCGCAAAAATTAGTAGTCCAGGCACCTCTTTTCCCAAGAGCCTACAAAGGGATCCAAAAAGATCAAATGAGTAAAGTTATCCTGTCTCGAGAGAATCTTCAAGAAATAATGCAAGGCATTTAGCCACATCAACATCTCTATACTTGGGGTACCGGATTCCAGCCTAACAACAGTATTCGGCACACATCGGGGGACAAAATCAGTTGACGCAAAAATTTGGTCTGGATCACCTCTAAAGACCTGGTGTTTAAATATGGGGCGATCTCAGAACCATAAAGCAACTGAGCCCTAGTTTTAGCATTATGCAGCCTTAGAGCTGCAGGGAGAAATTTGGCGCCTTTGGATGAATAAAAACGATAAATGGCACCAGATGTTTTCTGTGCTGATTGACCGACAGTTTTTATGGGCCAAACTGCCACCTTGATAGTGAAAAATCACCCCCAGGTATTTTATTAATTTAACCTGCTCGATGGGTTTCCCATTTAGGAGCCATCGATGGGCCAAGATACACCTTATAGCTGTATCAGGTTCACAACAGAGAAAGTAAAAGATGGAAGTCTACCATTCCTGGACACCCTGATCAACAGAAAAGCCGATTTCACTCTAGGTTACCAAGTTTACAGAAAACCCACCCATACAGATCACTATTTACACAGTTGCTCCAACCAACAACCTAAACAAGAACGAGGGATCATCAACACTTTTATAAACAGAGCAGAGCTACTCTCAGAACCGCAACACCTGAAGAAAGAATTGTACTATGTCCAACAAGTTCTGTAACATAATGGGTATACCAGAAACGATTGCAACAATATTATGAGACAACATAGACGACATAAAAATGCTAAGGTGCCATCTGCATATACAGGTTGAGACTAATTATTCGTGTGAGTTCCGTTCCAAGCACTCACGTGGATGGCAAAAAACGCCCTAAAACAAATCAATTTAAAAAATAAAGTTACTTTGCCCCGGTGATCTAAAAACAGGCTTACTGACCTTTGTGATGTAAGATAAGAGTCATTAAGAAGACAATAAAAGCATCAAACAGTCCTCCTCCAAGCACTTCACTCAGCCCCTCCCTTCACCAATGCAAAGTGATCACCTTTTTTCACATGCTCAGGGGGAAGGGAGGGGTCGCCAGGAGAGAGTAGGATTGATGGATTGTCAACCAGCTGCTCCCCATTAAGGAGGCTATTGTTAAAGGACAGTTCAGTTTTTTAAACTGATTTTAAAGGGGTGCATTTTCCCTCTTCTCAAGGGATCAGCACATTCCTTCTCATTTGCAGGGGCCATTCATGTTGAGTCAAATCCGTGTAGAAAAAATCAGTGTATAAATAGGCTGGACCTGTAAAGACAATGTTATCAAAGGCACGACAAGATTAGTAATATTCTTCATAAAGCAAATTTTAGAACCATCTTCACGCTGATTACCAAAGTTCAGCAACTTCTTAGAAATCCCAAGGATAGGAGACAACAGTCAGACACCCCTGGCATGCAGAGAATACCCTGTGAATGTAATCGTGTCTACATAGGCACCACCAAATGTTCTATAAAATCAATCAGCAATAGCACAGCATGCACAGCACAGCATTTGGTTCAACAGGTCACCAAATTTCAAAGCAACGCAGGTTCTTTTCCTTGTTTCCCTGACAAAGTTCTGGAAAAGTCACAGAACAAAATGTTGGATTTTTAACAGTATGGTTTTTAATCCTTTGATACAATCATGATCTTCTTACCAGGATATGATAAACTGTTGCAGAAGCTTTTCTTGTTGGAAATATTGTATGATTACATTTGGAAATACTTTGAAACCCTAATGTTATATATGACAACTGCTGCAAGAATATTGTATGCTCAATACTAGAAAGTTCCATAGATACCTTCAATGGAAGAATGGTGGTTAAAGATATTGCCGAAATGGACAAACTCACAATGCTTCTTAGACAAATCAGTAAAAACTTTTGCGAACAACTTGAAACCATTCATGGACTTTCTGCCATGAAGGGGAAAATGGGTCAAATGAACTATGGATTTGATGAGTAGACAATGGATATATAATTTTTTTTCTTCTTTTCTTGCTGTTGAAAATGTACCTTAGAATAATTATCAGACCATTTAAGATGTGATACCTAACATGTTACATGATTTTGTAGAAAAACAAAGAAACAGACTGAGAACTCCACACCTGCCACAAAACTTTCAATGTTTTTTATTTTTATTTTCATTTATTTCTATTTTGTATTTCTAACTCACTGAGTTTGTATGTTTCAATCTTTGATCTTTATAAAACTATAATTAAAAAGAAATCAACTGCCAAGGAAAAACTGGTCAACATTACCAAACCTCACAGCAAAGAGAACAAAACACACCAAGAAAATAGAAAAAAGCTTCACCTTCTTTCCGCACATGTGAGACAAAGGCATAAGCTAGTGGTTCCCAAACTGTGCACTGTGGCAAACTTACAGGGGTGCTGACTCTTCCAGGCACCACCATCTTGGCCGGGCCAGGATACCGCGTGATCTCAGGGGGGTACTGGTGGCTGTGTTGTCCCACCTGTGGCACAGTGACCAGGGTAAGTTTGAGAACCACTATCATAAGCCTTAGGACAAAGCCACTTACAGAAGGGACACTCCCTCTTGGAATGATTAGATGAGGTGAAATGGAATGCGCTTCAAGAGTCTAAGAGAACAACACAGAGCCGCAAAATTGAGGGTCAGAAAAACGTTTCAGAGTTTATGGTGGTTTATATGAATTGGGTTGTTGATTCCAAAAATGGCATCTGTTTTGCCCTATCACATCCAGTTTCAACGATACAGCATAGTCTGGTGAATGGTTTAAGCAGCTTCCTTGTGAGGAAGCCACTGCATAGGCTTCCTCACAAAAAACGTTGCCTGAACCGTTCACTAACAACACTATGTCGTATCTCCAAAATTAGATGCAATAAGGCAAAACTGATGCCATCTTTGGAATCAACAAATGAAATGGAGCGAAGCGTTCCATTCTCAGAAATCTAACTCACTCCACTGGAATGAGATACTTCTGTGGATTTCCACTAAATCCAAGGTATGCTCAGACTTCAAAATTTTGATCCTGTTCATGTGGCAAAGAGAATGCATCACACTGCATTCTGCAACTATACTGGAGGAAGAGAGCAGTCTCGGAGCAACCAGGAAGAGGCAGCCGGCAGCTCAGAAGGCTACATGGAGCCTGGAAAATGCAGTGCTTTCCCTGTGCATCGGTTAAAAAAGCTATTTCTGCCTTCTCCTCTTCCTTTCACCTTAGATACTCGCCTATAAGTCGACCCCAACGATAACTCGAGGGCAGGTTTTGAGCCAACAATCATGGAATTTTCTGTGACCCTCGGATAAGTCGGGGGTTAAACAGCGAGTGTCTGACTATAGTTTTGTCTGATTTTACCCGAGGCCAGATCCTGAAAAATAACTTACCACTAATTGTTACCTAAGAACTGTAGTCTCTAATTTATTAAAAACATAGTAAAAGATCATAAGATACTTTTTTATTCTTTTTAAAATTCTGGTCTTCACCACCTTTTTTGTAAACACTATGTAAAACAGTGGTTCCTAACCTGGTATTCACGTACTCCAAGGGACACTCAACAGGACCTTTAGGGCTAATTGAAAATGAATGCAATAATGGCAGAAAATGGCAGGTCATGCTCTGGAATGCCTTGCAAGGACCAGCAAGGCAGGAAAGGAGGTAGCTAGTTGGCTGTGAAAGCCCCACCAATAGCTAGTTTTCGGTCAACAATTCATCTGTGAACCAGTGATTGAAAACCACCACAGTAAAAAAGCTGAAACATAATATGGAAAACGATCAATCACCCAGAATTTCTCAGCACACTTCTGGTGCAAAACAGTGCAAAGGCAGAGTCTTCTGTTCTTCAAACAGATGAAAAGAGAAAATATGTGATGACTACATGAAGTCTGGGTTTTCATAGAGAGGGGATGAGGGCTTGTATTAATTACAAACATTTTGCTAATATGAAGGGTACAATTTATGGAAATGGGCTGCAAGGGATATGCAAGTGAAAAAGCTTGGGAACCACTGCAGGAGATCCATGAATCAAATCCACCTTTAAGGTGGACATGAGGAGAACCATGAATCAAAGACACCTTTAAGGTGTCTGGTGTGTTAAGCCAAAAGCTCTACATACAACATACAACCCATAACACATAACTGAGAGTGTGCAATTCAATTCACAGCAGAGAGATGAGATATTCGCAACCCTTTTTACTCAGAAGTAGACCCACTGCTTTCCATGGGTGTTATTCTTAAGTGATGGTGCATTGAATTATAGCCTGGGACTTTGCTTCAAATGGAAAGGAGGATCCCATCCTGGTGTTGAAAAAAACAGATGCAAAACAGAACCAGGCTGCAAAATGGAACAGAGGAGAATAAAATGTTAACTTTGGCTGGAATTTCCCTGCAAAGTTACTATAGAAACTAATCTCTGCATTGCTTCTAATGACCCCCTTGAAGCAAGAAACTTTTCAGAGTTGAAATGCTCTGCCCTCTGATTGGCCAGGAGATAAGGTGAAGTGATAATTGGAGCTTTTTGGCAAAAATTTCACGTACTATACTATCCACGGTACTTTTTAATGGGTGCCCCCAGTACCCACAGATCCCCATTATCCGACGGGGGCCAGAACGCAACCCCCGCAGATATCAGGGTACACTTGTGTGTCCACAGCTTACCCCGATCTAACAAGCTAGTCACCCTGCCATTTTAGGAAATATGGTTTGTCTGGCAAGACTTGCTCTTAAGACAACCATGCTGGCTCTTGGCAGTCACCCCTCCCCCTTCTAAATGGTCAGACAAGGACTGTTTGATGATTTACTCCAATACCCTCCTAGGTGACAACATCAAGCTGACTGTTTGGTAGTTGCTTGATTTTTTTCCCCCTTTCTTGGCAATAGAAACCATGTTTGCTCGCCTCCAGTCTCCTGGCACTTCCCCAGTTCTCCATGAGTTCTCAAAGATTACTTGCAGAGGCTCAAGATAATGTCTGCCAGATTTGAGCACCCCAGGAATGCAGTTCATCCAGCCCTGCAGACTTAAATTCATTTAGAACAGGTAAATGATCCAAACCACAGACTTACCTATCTTAGGCTGTGGCTTCCTTACTCCCTCCTTTGTTCAATTCTCACTGAGGCAAAAGCAGTCTTACTTGCAGGGGAAGGCCGAAGAAAAGGAGGAATTGAGCAGTTCTGCCTTCTCTCCATCACTCATTTACATTTCACTATCTTCTTCGTGCAACAGGCTTAGAGTTTCTTCTCTTGCTCTAAACATAACCATAGAACCCTTTGTTTTTCCTCACTTCTCTCGTGAACATAAGTTCATTCTGAGCCTTCGTCCTCCTGACTCGCTCCCTATACCTAATAGCTATGCTTGTTTCCATCTTTGTCAATCAGCCCTCCTTCTACTCCCTACTTGTGTATCTCCTATGCACCTAATCCTCAGAAAGTTCCTTGTGGAGTTGCTCTTTAGGCACCTACCCTGCTCAGGATTAGTTTAGATTGTGCCTTCAAGATTACCCTTGTAAGAAACTCCCAACCATCCAGAACCATTGTCTCCTGGAAGGTTTCCTGACCACAGAATTTTACCCAATATTTCTCTCATCTTTCTTAAGTCAGCTTTCTAAAGTCAATGGTCCACATCCAACTTGACTCGACTTTCCCGTCTCTGTATCATAAATCCCAGGAGGTTATGATCACTCACTTTATGTAACTTTAGGTTATGTCTCCCCTTCACCAAAACCAGTTCAACCACTAGTGTAGATTAGGTCTAAGATAGCAAGTCCCTGGGTTCCTCCTCCTACTTTTTGGAACATTAAACTGGCAGCAAGTTGTTGGCAACCTTCAGTCTCGAGAGACCATGGTATCGCGCTCTGAAAGGTGGTTTTGGAACATCATCTAGTGTGGCTGAAAAGGCCAATTCGGGAGTGACAATCCCTTCCACAACGGGAGCAAGTGCAGTCTGACCCTGGTCTGTCTCCCTGGCTATGGGCCTTCCTTCTTTGCCTCTTAGCCTCAGACTGTTGGCCAAGTGTCTCTTCAAACTGGGAAAGGCCATGCTGCACAGCCTGCCTCCAAGCGGGCCGCTCAGAGGCCAGGGTTTCACATCAATAATTCAAGAAACTACTCTTGGAGGAATATGTTTGCCAACAGATATCCAGGTAGTTGGTTCCCTCTCTCTTTGGAAGTTTGGCCATTTGCTTTGGAAAGTCCAGGTCTTCCCTTTATAAGACTATCACAATTATTTCACTTCTTTCCCCTTTTATTATTACCCAAACACACTCATCTGGCCTTTCCATCTCACCTTCTTCATTGATTTCTTTGCAGATGTCAATTTCCTTAACAAAAGAACAGGCACTTCTTGAGGAGGGCACCCTGGATCCTGCAGGACTTCTGCACTGGCTCTTGTTAAGTAAAAATCCTCCCTTCCCACCACTGGCAGCAGTGCAATCCTGGAGATCACTTTGCTGCCTTCCCCTTTCCTCTGTCCCTTAAAGGGACAGGGTTAGAACTTCCCTGGCTGGGGCTTTGCAACATCCCTGTTTAAGAAGCCCTGGTGTAGAGACAATCTAAAGCAACATTTAGAAGCTCCATTTCAATTCTCCATTTTGTCCCTTGCACTGAAGTTTCCTGTCTCTGCAGTTTCAGAGGCCTCTATGTTACCCTTGTTCCCTTTTCAGCCTTCAGAATCAAGTCAACAATGGAGTCATCTCCCTTCCCCTGAGGCTTAAAGCCTTCCTGGTCAGGCTTGCAAGTTTCTTCTTGTATATGTTTTTCCCAGTCACCTTGAAGTGCAGTCCATCTCTAGTCAAGAGCCCAAAAGCATTCACCATGGTCAATGCTTCTTGTCAATACTATCCAGACAACCATTCATTCACTTCCAGTATTCAGCATCTCCTTCGAACGCCACAGCCCTCCACCAGAAATACTGACGAAACATCACCTACATACCAGAAACTCTCACCTTCCAGCCAAGATCCTCATAGTCCTTTATGATTTGCTCAAGGCCATGTCTGACAGTGTTTTTTCCAACATGAATAGGCAGAATGGGCAATAGTCATTGGGCTCAATAAGCCTGGGCAGGGTCTGACAGGTTCCCGATTTTCACGCCAGGGGGACAGCACACCTTTCAAGCTAACTTTTCAGGGGCAGCACACAGCAGAGATTCAGCAGTGAATCTCTGATCACACCACACTTCTTTCTCTTCACCCGGGACACAGTGGCAGTCCTTTCCTGTGATGGATGTCCCAGTACTGTTCTACACAAACCCAAGAGGGTATCCAGACACTAGCTGGAGGCTGCAACAGGAAAAATTCAAGTTTTTGTGTCACATGCACAGAAAATATTATTCATGTACGAGGACAATTTTCTAGACATGAGAGTACATCTGAAAAAAGTGCCTTATCAGTCAGGCTGGGAGATCAACTGTGCAAGGTCCTGAAAGAGTGACTTGCTGGGATTCTGTGGGGCTGATTAGTGGGAAACATAGGAAATTCCAAATGGAGGTATGATATTAGTTTCATGACATTGTGTCTACACATCTGCAGTGCAGTTAGACAAGGTTCACTTTTATTAGAATGATTACAAACTGGTGATGGAACAACATATGCTTCCAGATGACAAAATCTGAAATGAAACCCCAGAAATAATCCATCAGCTTGTGCCCAATAGTGGAATGTGACAGACTATATGTTTTCTCTGTCAGTGACCTCTGCTTAGATGTCCTACTGGCCAAAGTGCAACTATGCCACCCAATCCTTCAGACACACCTATGAACAAGAGCACCTCTCTCCAATCATAGTATTCACCAGTCATGTGTACCACCACTGAAAAATTGTTTTTAAAAAACATTCATGTCCTGTCTTAGACCCTCATGGATTGAAGTCTTCCAGGTACCATAAATAAAAACATATACCTATAATGTGGATGAAAAATGGGAGTTTAGACAAAAGAATTAAAGCTGATAGCTTTAATTGCACTTGCATTTCAAACTTCACTGTTCTCAATTCTAAAAACTTGATATACAACCATGATCCCTGAGAGTCATTTGCCATAAACCACTCTGCCACATTATCCTGCTTAATGGCATCACCTTTGGCCCTCCACAGGTGTCATAAATGCTATTAGGCCCACTGTATGAAACAAATTTGACACCCCTGGCTTAGTGTATGTATCATCAAATGCTATGATAGTCTGATAACCAGCAGGCATCACAGATCACTCTTCAGGGGGTGTGGTGACCTTGGTTGCTTTCAGAAGATCCATGGCCAGGTGTAGTAGTCACTGAGAAACAACAAGGGTTCTCTTAGTTGTCAACCATGCCAAGTAATGTGGTTGAAGACATTCTACGGTGCATTGTGCATTCCATGTGGCCTGGCTCAGGTGACTCAACAACATTAGGATGTTGCTCAAGTAAGAACAGATGGCAACATTACAAAGCCAGGCCACCAGGGTGATGAAAACTTAGAGAATACTCGGGGTATGGAAGACAGGCTGAATGGGAAAATCCAATACTGAAAGCGCTGTCCAGTGTGGGTAAACCAAATGAATTTTCTATGGGGTGGTCTTACCGAAACACAGAGATACGCCTCCAATAAGTCTAAAAAGTCTCCATGTTTAGAGACATCAGAATGGGCTGGAAGTGTACCTTCTGTATCCATTCTTCAGTCACTTGAAGTTCAGGATTATTTTGTATCTCCATTTTTCTTGGGAACTATAAAGTGGACTTTGAAGCCAGCCTGACACCACAGGTGTTCTATTTTAGATTGATTCAGACAATGTTTTGACATTGCGCCTGGCCCTCAGAGAATCTCTGAATCTGTTCCTCAGGATCCATAGCAGATCTAGTGTGTACCTTCCTCTGCTGATTCCAGAATCCAATGGTCCAAGTTCATGCACTTCCAGGTTAAGACAACTGCTGCAGGCTTCTCCCATGTGCACAGGCAGGGACCTTCCAGCACCATGAGGAATGCTGTTTCCAGCCTCCCCATGAACCCAGGAAGTGGTACACTGTTGCCCTTACTTGGGTTACAGTCAGCTGAGTTTTTAAGCTCCCAATACCTCCAACATTTACGAGTCTAAACATTTACAAGTCATTTACGAGACTCGTATTAGAGTCTAAAAGGTTCAAAAGGACTGAATTCCTCCTATCTTGTGGGCACAGATCCTTGATCTCTACAAGACTTGGTTCTAAAGATTCAAAAAGTCTGATGCCTTCAGATGGGACACCGATCAGGCCACCAGGCATTCCAGTGCACTACTATGTTATATGCCATAGCTCAGACAGCTAGTTGCATCATGTCCATGGAGCAGCCTACTAGGAAGGCAGCAGAGATGGAGATTTTGCATACTTCATCCTTGAGCTTTGTTGGCAGATTGGATTCTGCTACAGGGAGGCCCTGAGATCACAGACAGCCCTGTAAGGATGAAATTAGAGATCAATTTTTTCAAGGAAGAAGCATCTAATCTATTCTTTAGAGCCAGCTCAATGCATTTATCACACTGGTCCCTGAGTGAACCAGAATCCACTGGGATAATGGAAGACAAGTTAGAGACTGCCAGCAAAGCAACCACCAATGGAGTTTTTTATTTTCCCATTTGCATCAGAAGAAATGCATAGAACTTGAGACCAGTTTTGGAATGATTTGCCCCCAGACTGGCCAAGGTCATCCTCTCTCTAGAAGGTTTCTGAAAATATCCAGAATGAAAATCTCAGCTTGTTTCTCAGACACTGACAGATCATACTGGACCCCTTGTGTTTTGGAACCTATGAATATACTTGGTAGAAGAATAACACAGGAAAGTTTGGAAGTTATGTGCAAATTAACCAACTACATAAAGGTGTGGGTAAAAAAATTTACAGCCACAGCTAGTCTTCTATGCCATTTTAAGGATTAGCAAAAGTGCTCAGTTTTTTGCAACAAAGACAATTCAAGGCAGAATATGCATACTTTCACTGTTCAATATGCAAACGTTTTTATGTTATATACTACAAAATCTTTTATTATTGTATTATAATTTTTGTCTCCATTTTTACTGTATAATTCCTTTTTTCAGTTAAATAAATTATGTGAAACATCAGAGTAGCTCCTGAACCAAAGAGGATGAACACTTAACATTTGTGCATTTCTATTAATTGGGTAACATGCAGATAAGTAGCTTGTTTCATCAACTGCATAAGAAACCATAAGATGAAAGTATCTTTATAAAGACTGTACAAATGAAATTTTTGCATTATGACTCACATTTAGTCTAATCACCTAGAAGACCAACAGGACATTTCAAGTCTTAGAGATGTGCGTCTCATTCACTTGCATTTTTCAAGGTACAGCACTTGTGTTAGTGGTTGCCAAACTGTGACCAGCTCCCCAGGGAGCCATGGAAACCAGCCAGGGCAGCTATGGAATCCACATGGAAAAACCCCACTGTGCTATACAATGCATAGGATAGTAGCCCTAATGGGAAGCCGCAGCCAATGATCCAGGTCAAGGGAGCCACCACACAAAAACATTTGGGAAACACTAACTTATGGTATCATTTATTTATAGTGCATGTAAACATCATTAGTATGAAGCAATCTGAATGCCACTAACTTCTGTATTTTACAGAGCAATCCTCGGCATGTCTACTTAAATGCAAATCCCACCGATTTCAAGGGGACTCAACCCCAGGAAAGTATGTGTAGGAACACAGCCTTAAACATGTAGCCCCCACCAATCATATTTTACAGAACAGAAGTTTAAAAACTAGTTTTTTGGAGAACTGACAAAAACTGAAACAAGTTCCCACGAGCAACTGTCACCTGACTTCTGGCAATCATCCCCTCCCTACCACTGCTTTCGGCATTATGTGCCAAACCATTTCCAAAGGTTCCCTGACCCTCAGGACAACTGTGGGGGCACAGAGGCTGGTGGGAGGAGGGATGGGCAGGAGTGTTCCCTTCTATGACCTTCCTTCCACTTTTGCAAAGCCTGGATACAATCGCCCAGTGAGGCATCAACCTAACTGAATGTTGTACTCAGGGGCCTGCTCTGTGTGTGTGTGTGTGTGTGTGTGTGTGTGTGTGTGTGTGTGTGTGTGTGTGTGTGTGTGTGTGTGTGTGTGTGTGTGTGTGTGTGTGTGTGTCCCTCCCCAGTACAATTGGAATGGACCTTGTAGTGTGTTTTAAAAGCTTGTGAAGACATTCCTACTTCACTTGGCTTGGATAAGTTGAGTTATGTTGTCTGCATTTCATGTTGGTGCTTATTTTTGTGCTCCTACTCCACTTCAGATTTTGCTTTTCTGTTGGTTTTTAGTGTTTCAGTAGTCTTTATGCAATTTTGATGTAAATCACCTTGGTGGTCCATAACAGGACAAAAAAGTATTTTTCACATTTTTTACCACCCTTCCTCCAAGGATTTCAGGGTGGTGTACATAGTTCCTCCCCTCCTTTTATTCACACAACAACCTTGTGAGGTAGGCGAGGATGAGATATAGTGACTGGCCCAAGGTCACCGAGGCAGCTTCATGGCCAATTTGAACCTGGGATTTGAAAAGCAAATAAATATTTTTTAATCAAAATGAACTCAAAGTCTTAAAGTATTTCAAACAAAATAATTTCTAAGACTTGCATTTCACTAATATTGTTTACAATTTTAACAAGAAGATGAAGGCACTGATAACATTTTAGCATACTCAAAAGAGTTGCATATTAGATCTAATTTTCCCCCCTCCAAGCATAAATCCTCACATTCCATCCATGCATCCCATTAACGGAGGGAAGTTATTTATACCAACTGATTATCACACTTTCAGACATTCTGCAGAAGATAATAGGGTCCCCTCCGCCTATTCTCACCTTCCGCTGAATGCACCGAGATGACGGACAGAGCTAGCAACTGCAATCCCAATTTTTGTCTAACTGAAGACATGGACAAGATGCAAGAAAGTAACTAGTAATCTCAAAAGAGTCAATTACAACTTTGAAAACCCAATCCAACCCATTCATTATGTTCCTCATTATGAAACTATAGAGTTTTAGGATTGGAAAATTAACAGAAATTTAATTTGGATCACATCTCTGACAGCAATTACTATAGTACATTAGATATACACATTGCTCTACAAAGAATGAGGGGACAGGTGCCTGCACAAAGGGGCTTGCAATCTAGACACAAGGGAAACAGAGGAAAGGTAGAAAAGTGGAGATGAGATAAATGGGATGAATATGCAGTTGTGTTAGCCACATGTAGGAGGTCTGGTCTAGAGGGTAGAGCCTCCGTCTGCCTGAAGATAACATCCACAAAGTCGCCAGTTCGAGGCCACCGGCACTGTGCGACCTTGAAGCAGCTGACAAGCTGAAGCCGAGCCATTCCATCTGCTCTGAGCGTGGGAGGATGGAGGCCAGAATGTGAAGCCAGATCGGAACAAAACACCTTGAATGTAGTGGTTCTTGAAAGAAAGAACCTTCTTTCAAATTGTAAAAATCCCTATTTAATAAGGGATTTAAATAAAAGCCTGCCTATGTAAACCGCCTTGAATAAAGTCTTGAATAAAGACCAAGAAAGGCGGTATATAAATACCTGTTGTTGTTGTTGATTATTATTATTATTATTATTATGTACTGAAGCTTAATTACAATAGAAAAAAGGCCATGGGATTCACAAAAAGGTGGGTTTTTAAAAGGGAATTTGAAAGATATAGAGGAAATCCTGTGCACCCACATTGCATGTGTTACTACTACAGGTATTTTCTGGCAAAAGTGAACTGGCATTAGTGTAACTGGACCATGGGTTTCTGCTGTCCCTAGTCTAAAGGACCTTCTTTTCTGGTATGCTTTTGTTTCCCCCTTACCAGTTCTGATTAACTTCCAAGACAAGTGAAAAGCAACTACAGTACATTGTCATGCAGAGATTTGCATAACATTGTTATAAATCATAATTCACTGTAAATGTTTATTATTTCACTGTTTCATAACCATTTACCAATCTGACTGCATAACTACCAGAAGCCTCTTTTGCAGTAGTAATAAACTAATGTTTTAAGTGTTTCAACATGACAGCATTGATGCAACATTTCCATTACTTGTAGTATCAGAGTAAGCCCTGTATTCATAAGCTTCCTCCTCCCCCCCCCATTTCCTTGTGTGCCTGACCAGGAATTGATCCCAATTTGAGGGGATTCAGCCCCAGCCTTCGTCCTCCTGAGCCTTCAGCCCTCAGCCAACCCCTTCTCATCCCTGGCCCACTCCTTTTATTCTCCTGGGCTTGGCTGGTCCTTCCTCCCCTTCCTGGTCCCACACTCCCTGGTCACCCTCTGAATCTGATGTCTCTTCTTCCAGGGGAAAGGAAGGCTCCCATAGGTATTTGACATGGGACAGGTAGGCTCCTGCAGATACCTGCAGCGCAGGCAGGTACACTCTTCTCAACAGGTTAATAGACCACACCCTGCCCAGTTTAGGCCTCTCAATCCATCCCAGCATGTACCTGGCTCTGAGCTTGCTGGATAGGCCACTACCCAAGGCTGATAATTTTGGCCCCAGACAGGTTAAAACCAAGTTTGACAGTTCAGCTATAACAAACTGTAGGTCAAATAAGCAATGAAAAAAGGAAAGCAAAAGAGGGAGCATATAAGCACAGGATTCCTTTTGATACTATGATACTTGAAAAGGTTATTTAGACGGAGGTTCAGAAATTTGACACCTGAATGCAGCCAATATTGACAGAAAATGCCCAAACACTACAACAGGTTTACAGCAGATTTGTCCAACAGAAGCCATAATTATGCAAAATCCTGATGCGCTGCCATTACTGCAGCTGGTTTGGTGAGCCATTAGATATTTGATTTTCTCTGTAAACCGCTTTGTGAACTTTTTGTTGAAAAGCGGTATATAAATACTGTTGTTGTGGGGGGGGACAAGGCAAAGACAGACATGCACACAGTAAAGCTTCAGTAGAATGCACTACTGTAAAAAGCTGCACAGACACCTATGGAAATCTGTCACTGGGCAGAAAGTTACTGCACCCAGTTTGTGACTGAACAACAAGGAAAAAATGCCTCCTAAAAATTGCTTGGTGTCTCAAGTGACTGTCTTTACAATTTTTGCCTTTTATCTTGCCCTGTTTATTAGCTTCTTTGACAAAGGTCAAGCCTTCCTACATCCAAGACCTACTCCAGACAGGGTGTTATTCCAGAAGAAACACACATCAATGAGTTTCCACGATTTGTGACTACAGTATGTGTTTAGCGCAATCCAGGACTTGCTTTGTGGTAAAAGCCACACTAGTCCCTCCTCCACACTGCCAATTTTTCCACGAGTCTCCTCTGCCTACATGTATCCCAGCAGCATCTGCTTGCCAAAACAGGTGCGCACTTCCCCCAACGACAGTAAATATCCTGCTCCTGTAAGCAACAGCAGCATTCACATGCTGTTTGCTGTGACAGCTTGCATGAAGGTTGTCCATTTGCATGTGGGGACAGTCACCCAAGCAGCTGTCCTACATACCCACACTTGGACCAGAACTATCTCAATTCCAAACTATTATGTCTATACTATACACACTTTCCTAGGTGTAAACCCCACTGAACACAATGAAACTTTGAGTAGGCATGAATAGGGGTAATAAAAACAGCAGCACTCATGGCACCCTCCCCCCTTCTCCTTCCAGCAGGAAGAGGATCAAAGAGCTGATGAAGGGGCTTAATTAGCTATATTGAAGGGGAGTTTTTTCTCCCTCTCCCAAAGCCCAACCAGATCCAAAGAGTGAAAGATCAAGCAAAATCTGCTTTCACTGCTGTCTCTCCTACTCACCACAAGCAACACGGCAAAGGCAGCTTCCCTAAAGAAACAGACAAGGAGATGATGAGCTGTGGCAAAAGAGGATTTTACCAGGAGGCAGTGTAGGACACCATCTCACCTCCTCCAAGGACTCAAAACACATGGATATTGAAACCCATGCAGAAGACTAGAACTCACAGAATTAAAATACTGTGTAGGCACTTTGGCTATTCCATGGCAAAAAAGAGAAACCCCACAGAAGACAGACTTGAATTTCCGAAGGACTAAAACACAGATGCACCTGGTGAGTAAATATATTTTCAGGCCCTAAACCATTGCACAACAAGACCTACAATGCAGAGCCACGCTTATTTTGCTGCAGTGACACCTCTTTGTGCACCCCCTTCTGGGCCCTCTTCTGGCTGAGCCATACTGAGCTCAGCCGAGTGGCTTCTTCATGTTCACAGGCCACAGTCTTCTTCTGGTTCAGTCAGTAGAAGAGCACAAAGAAGCAGCCAAAGACCCTTTCCTCCTCCTTTGGAGGCTAGAGCTGGCAGCAGCTTCCTAGCCAACACTCTGCTTCTGCAGAGCCATTGCAAACCTTCAAGCATAGTGCTGTGCTCAGAGGTTTGCAGTGGCTCGATGGGACCCAAAAGTTGGCCAGGAAGCTGCTGGAGCTGGAACCGGGAGCAGTACATCATGAAGCTGCTGCCCTTCTCCAAACCTGGAAGTGGCATTGTGTGACAGCATGACATCACCGCCCCAGGCAGAGCTGCCCCAGCTACATCACTATGGTGCTGACAGCATTGGCTACTCACATGCCGAACATGACAGCATGGACTATACATGCTCCTGAGTCCAAACTGGAAAGCATCTGCAGATGTAGATGTCAGTGCAGACATAAATTCTTAATTATAAAATCATCTCAAAAATACAGAAGTAGGCATCCACTTCACCATGTTTCCTAATTAAGAAGGGAAATCCTAAATTATTTATAACACTTTACAAAAAACACTTCTCTGGGACAGAATATTTTCTAGAAATTAAGCACTCTCAGAAACACACACTCTCCTTGTAGATTTAAATATGGTCTGTCTCTGTTCTAAACATTGCTGTGAATTTAAAGTTAGAAGATAATACCAATTATCATAAACATTTCTAAGTTACACTTTTACAACTGCACATCAACATAATTAGCCTTATAGGCTATCTATCAAGAGTTGACAGTAACAAAGCCATCAAGATCAGGAACAGAATTAACTCCTTCACCATATCAAAGTCTAGGAAAACAGGGAAATTTGGTCTTACCTGCAAATTCTCCTTCTCAGTGGATCCAGAGTGGCTCAGTCATTGCTTGTGGGAAGCTCCTCCTCTTGGCAGTAGGCAGGGCACATGATTCCAAAGTCTCCAAAGGGAAGGGCTCTCTTTGCACCCCAAACAGGACCAAGCAACTGGAACCCCTCTGCCTAGCACATTAATTCCAGCAAGGAGCTTGGAGAGAACACTGAAAGTGCAATCCTAACTCACCCTTGGGCCAAGGCAAGTCCCTTACACTAGCCCAGGAGTGAGTGAGTGACTCACCTCCTTGTGAGTCAGCTGGGCCAATGTAAGGATGTGCACTGATCCTCAGAGTTCATGCTGGCCTCCCTAGACCGACACAGGGGCTTGGGGAAGGCAAAACAGGGGTATTCCAGGGCAGAGGAAAGGGCAGGCAACAGGCAGGATAGGCCGGGGAGAGGGGTGGGATAAGGATCCAGAACTTAGGCCAGGTCCTAACACCCATCCTCGGCCCGGGCAGACTTACATGGGCTGTTCAGATTTGTGTCAGCGATTTCACTGGCACAAATCCAAGTAGTCCCATAGAGCTGGTTGGAGAATTACTCGGGATAAGGAGATAAATATCCCCTTACTCCAAGTTGCACCTCAGCCCACACCTAACCTGTGCTGGATATAGCACAGGCCAGTCAGCCTGCCTGTTCCAGTGCAGGTTAAGACTGTGTTGCCCATTGGATAGGATACAATCTAGCGATACTCACAGGACTCTTACTGCCTATACCCATGGCAGTGGGCTCTCCCATTATCTATCCCAGTGTGACACACTTGATATGGGTGGGACGACTGATCCACCCTGGAACTACTGAGAAGGGAAATTCAAAGGTAAAACCAAATTTCTCAATTCTCCAGTGGTTCCAGGGCAGCTCAATCTTTGCTTGCAGGATAAGACATAGCAGTGCATTCCCAAAGGGCAAGAACTAGTCTGTAGCCCTCTGAAACACTCACTGTAGTACCCATTTCGCAAAGGCAGCATTGGCAAAGGCATAGGTCTCAACTCTGTAATGGTTAAAGACCTCCAGATTGTTGCCTTGATGCAACTGTATAAAGAATTTGGCCCTATGAGACCATTAATGGAATTTGAACAGTATTGTATAGAAGAAAATAAACATAATAGAAAAGGATTGACTTCATTCGTATATAGAAATATTATTGAGAGAGAGTATGGAAAGGGTATGGGAGTTAAAGTAGCTTGGGGAAAAAATTGAATATTGATATATTATCGGAAGTATGGATGGGAATATGGACCAAATACCCCTAAAAATCAATATCAGCTAGAATGAAAGAAATGGTATTAAAGGTAGTTCATAGATGGCATTTGTACCCCACAAAATTGCATAAAATTAGTGGAGATATATCAGATATGTGTTGAGGAATTGCGGACGAAAGGGTACATTGGAATATATGTGGATTTTTTGTCCAAAAATAGGAAAATATTGGCAGGAAATAATCACATGGATAGAAGCTTTGACTAATCAAAAAATAATTGGGAATGAAACATTATTATTATTTTCATTATTCACTGGGGAAAATGAGAAGTTGACTAATAAAGAATTAATTGCAAATCTTATTGGACTAACAAGGTGTGAGATGGCAAAAAACTGGCAAAATACCCAAGATATTACATTACAGAGATTTTTGAATAGGAACTGGCAAATAGTTACTATGGAAAAATTGACCAATAAGGCCAGAATATATAGAGAAATAAATGATCAATTTATGAAAATATGGCAGTCCTTGTTAACATACAGTGCTGAGTTGGATAGGAAGAACGATGTGGAAAGTGGTCTTTAATTTTTTAGGTAATGATATTGTACTGTTGCCTCCGGAGATCAAGGCATTTCCTTTCACTTTGAACTTGGGTTCTTAGATAATATGTCCTCCTGAATGTTTTGGGAAGTCTTGTGCATTTATGGGAAAAATGGGTCTTCAGTCAGTGATTAGTGTTTTTTTGCTGGAGCACCAATGTCTTTTGAACTTGGAAAAAAGAGTAATGTGGAAAATGAAGAACCTATTTATATGGTCATCTTAAATAGATTCCTTTTGTTCTAATTACAAAATGTTGTACTTGATGCTTAAAATAATAAATTTAATGGGGGGAAAAATGAGCCAAAAAAAAAAACCCAACACAATATATTCCCTGAGTCTGTCAAAGAATTATTTAACCCAATTTTGATTATCTAAAGCAGCAGGTGCCAAACTCCAGCCCGTGGGCCAGATTTGGCTTCCAAAAAATGCCTTCTCCACTCAGTGCTTATCACCGTGTGCTGCAGTCGCTAATCTTTGCAGCCAATCATCCCAGAAACTCACACCAGGCAGCTGCTTCCACTGCCCTAGCAGGCTATGTACCCAGATTTCTGGGTGGAAGTGGTTGCCTGGCATGAGTTTCTGGGGTGATTGGCTGGAAAGATAAGCAACTGTGGTGCAGAGCAGTAAGCACTGCATCACCCAGGGAAGGCATTTTCTAGACGCAGCAGTCTCATGGTGTGGAGACCACTGATCTAAAGGAAACGAACAAAACTTTCATCTCAATGTCCAAATCTTGGACAGGCAGAAGCCGAGTTCTGCAGACATCTAGGATGTGCCAATCCTGCTCACTAGGATGCAATGCATCAGGACACAATGAAGGACAATCTCTTCCAATCTATGAAAACTAGAATTAACCTTTAGAATGAAAGGAAGATCTGTGTGTAAAACCACTCTCATCACGGAAGACACACAGCTCCTCATTTACTGAGAGCATGCACTGCTCTGAAACTCTTCACCAACGTGATACCAATTAGCTGTATAGTTTTGAGGATCAACTCTCTGAGGGGGCAAAGACAAGTGGGCTCAAAGGGGGAACACATGAGCTTTTAGCACTACATTGATGTCCCAGGAAGGAACCCAATGAACTGGGAGAGGGCTCTTTTCAGCTTCTCCCCCTAAGGAATTTATACTTGAGAGGGTGGAATGACAACTTCCTCCCCAAAGGATGGCCCAGGGTAGAAGCAATTGCCGAAACTTGGTGCCAAGACCCTTATATAGGGCCAGGCTAGAGAACGTCCAATGGCATCTTGATGAATAGGGGTTCAAAGCATTCCCCTTTCTGGTGCACTACCTGATGAAGACAGGGTGGTAGTGTAAACCCTATTTGTGGAGTATTTATGTGCCTTAAGTAGACATGCTCCTCCATTCCACCTCTATGGAGTAGATGAAGTACCACAGATACCTATAGTACGTAAAATTTTTGCCAAAAAGCTCCAATTATCACTTCACCTTATCTCCTGGCCAATCAGAGGGCAGAGCCTTTCAACTCTGAAAAGTTTCTTACTTCAAGGGGGTCATTAGAAGCAATGCAGAGATTAGTTTCTATAGTAACTTTGCAGGGAAATTCCAGCCAAAGTTAACATTTTATTCTCCTCTGTTCCATTTTGCAGCCTGGTTCTGTTTTGCATCTGTTTTTTTCAACACCAGGATGGGATCCTCCTTTCCATTTGAAGCAAAGTCCCAGGCTATAATTCAATGCACCATCACTTAAGAATAACACCCATGGAAAGCAGTGGGTCTACTTCTGAGTAAAAAGGGTTGCGAATATCTCATCTCTCTGCTGTGAATTGAATTGCACACTCTCAGTTATGTGTTATGGGTTGTATGTTGTATGTAGAGCTTCTGGCTTAACACACCAGACACCTTAAAGGTGTCTTTGATTCATGGTTCTCCTCATGTCCACCTTAAAGGTGGATTTGATTCATGGATCTCCTGCAGTGGTTCCCAAGCTTTTTCACTTGCATATCCCTTGCAGCCCATTTCCATAAATTGTACCCTTCATATTAGCAAAATGTTTGTAATTAATACAAGCCCTCATCCCCTCTCTATGAAAACCCAGACTTCATGTAGTCATCACATATTTTCTCTTTTCATCTGTTTGAAGAACAGAAGACTCTGCCTTTGCACTGTTTTGCACCAGAAGTGTGCTGAGAAATTCTGGGTGATTGATCGTTTTCCATATTATGTTTCAGCTTTTTTACTGTGGTGGTTTTCAATCACTGGTTCATAGATGAATTGTTGACCGAAAACTAGCTATTGGTGGGGCTTTCACAGCCAACTAGCTACCTCCCTTCCTGCCTTGCTGGTCCTTGCAAGGCATTCCAGAGCATGACCTGCCATTTTCTGCCATTATTGCATTCATTTTCAATTAGCCCTAAAGGTCCTGTTGAGTGTCCCTTGGAGTACGTGAATACCAGGTTAGGAACCACTGTTTTACATAGTGTTTACAAAAAAGGTGGTGAAGACCAGAATTTTAAAAAGAATAAAAAAGTATCTTATGATCTTTTACTATGTTTTTAATAAATTAGAGACTACAGTTCTTAGGTAACAATTAGTGGTAAGTTATTTTTCAGGATCTGGCCTCGGGTAAAATCAGACAAAACTATAGTCAGACACTCGCTGTTTAACCCCCGACTTATCCGAGGGTCACAGAAAATTCCATGATTGTTGGCTCAAAACCTGCCCTCGAGTTATCGTTGGGGTCGACTTATAGGCAAGTATCTAAGGTGAAAGGAAGAGGAGAAGGCAGAAATAGCTTTTTTAACCGATGCACAGGGAAAGCACTGCATTTTCCAGGCTCCATGTAGCCTTCTGAGCTGCCGGCTGCCTCTTCCTGGCTGCTCCGAGACTGCTCTCTTCCTCCAATATAGTTGCAGAATGCAGTGTGATGCATTCTCTTTGCCACATGAACAGGATCAAAATTTTGAAGTCTGAGCATACCTTGGATTTAGTGGAAATCCACAGAAGTATCTCATTCCAGTGGAGTGAGGTAGATTTCTGAGAATGGAACGCTTCGCTCCATTTCATTAGTGATAATGGGAGCTCTGCGTTGCTGAGGTGTCACTGCTGTAAGGACAGCTCACATGATAATTATATACTCCCAGAGCTGGTCTTTTCAGCAGCACTGCTTTTGCCAAAAGCGCTGGAAGAGAAAGGCCTCAGAAGGCAAGCAGCGATATGGGGGAAGAGGCAGGCCAAAAGGAGAGACAAAGAGAGAAGCTGTCAGAGCTCTGAGAGAACCCAATTATTACAAAGGCCACCCTTTCAGCAGTTCTGCTTCTGCCAAGGTGTCACTTTGCAAAGTACCTTTCAGCTGCTGAGCTGCAAAGTGATGCCTTGCCAGAAAGGTGCAATAATTGGACTGTCCCATACCTTGAAAATATGAGGAAGATTTGCATATTTTCTGTCATTTGAAGCTAATGTGTTCCTAAATGAGAAACAAGTGCTTATTCTGGTCATCACCAGCGTAATGATGTCAATTCCTGCTTAAAACATCACTTTGACCCTCAGCAGGTGTCATAAATGGTATTAGACCTGCTGTATGAAACACGTTTGACACCCTTGGCTGAGTGTATATACTTGCAATGCTATGATAGTCTGGATAACCAGCAGGCATCACAGGTCACTCTTCATGGGAAATGGTGACCTTGGCAGCATTCAAAGGAAACTTCCTGCTGGTTGACTATGTAGACTAGCTACCTGGACTTCAGTTCATACTATTTTCTGACATGACAAGATAGATGTGTTTTCATTGCCAGGTGCAGGCTTTGACATGCATGTCCTGCACAAGGTTTTGTGTAAGCTATTTTCTGGTTAAAATTGATTCCTGCCTTGGAATAGCACCAATTCTGTATATCTTGACAGTCTTAGAATACCAGGAATCTGAAGAAAATTACTGTGAATTACACAGCTCAACACACATTTTGCTGTCCTTAAAAATTAGACTTATTTCTGGGTTTTTTTGGATTGTTGATTCCAAAGATGGCATCAGTTTTGCCTTATTGCATCTAGTTTCGGAGATACGACATAGTGTTGTTAGTGAACGGTTCAGGCAACTTTTTTGTGAGAAAGCCTATGCAGTGGCTTCCTCACAAGGAAGCTGCTTAAACCATTCACCAGACTATGCTGTGCAAACTATAGTCTATAGACTATACCCTGCAAAGCATTCTGGATCACGACCTGCCTTTTTCTGCCATCATGCCATTCTTTTTCATGTACCCCTTAAGGTCCTGTTGAGTGCTTCTGGGAGTACATGAATCCCTGGTTGGGAACCACTGTTCTATTGATATGTTGTTTACAGTGCACGGATAGTGTTTACAAAAAGGTGGTGAAGACCAGAATTAAAAAAGAATAAAAAAGTATCTTATGATCTTTTACTATGTTTTTAATAAATTAGAGACTGTACAGTTCTTAGGTAACAATTAGTGGTAAGTTATTTTTCAGGATCTGGCCTCAGGTAAAATCAGTCAAAACTATAGCCAGACACCCCCCTAAGTTTAACCTCCGACTTATCCAAGGGCCATAGAAAATTCCATGATTTTTTACTCAGAACCTGCCCTCGGTTTATCTGTGAGATCGACTTATGGGCAGGTGCCTGCCCACATGTTTTTGGTTTGTTTTGTTTTTTTACTTTAGTGGCCACTAAGTTCTAGAACCATTGTACCAGGGAGGCCAAGTTCAGGGCATCAGGTCCTACCACTCCAGGAGGAGTTAGAGGTTCATATGGTGGCTGTCCAGCCCCATATAGAACCCTGAGACTATGACTCTTAATCACAGAGTTTAGGGAGATGATAAAACGGGAGAGGCCATCCTTTGGCACTGGAAACAAGGAACACACACCCTCTTTGGTAAAGGGGTACAGAAGCAGGTGCCCCCACCAAGATCCCTTTAACGCTCAGTCAGTCCATGAGGTGAAGGCAGAGGCACAGTGAAAACACTCAGGGGGCAGTATCAATGATGCCTTGAAGTTTGTTTGTTTTTTATGTGCACACCAAAATAAAATGGCAGAACTCTAACCACTCTAGCACTATAATTCAGCCCCTCAAGGATAAGATCACCACTTCAAGGATGTGAGGCACCCTGCAGTCTAAGGGACCGCAAGCCACAGGTTGCACCCTGGGCTGTCTCTGCCCAGCCCGACAATGGAAGGGACATAGATCCTTCCTTAGTAGGAAAAGCCACGCCACAGGAAAAATCAGGCCTAGATGGCTGCAGGACCTACTGCTCTCATAAGTGATGAAGTGTTTCCTACCTATAGCCTCAGCCTCTTATTGTGGCATAAGAATCTCTCCCACCACTGAGGAGGAGGAGGAGGGCCAAATCAAGGGACCCTTAGGTTGAGTGTAAGGACCAGAAAGGACCTGAGGTGTTTAAGCCTTTCCTGGGGAGATTCTGAAGCAGATGAAGGTTTCTGCTTCCAGCACTGTAACTAGAACTGGGAACAGAACAGGATTAAGTCACAAAGGAAAATAAATATTTTATGAATGAACAATGCTAAGCAGGAGCCAAGCCAAGCGTATCCTAACCTGCAACCAGACATCGTCAGTCTGGGGTACAAAGGGAGATCCCTTTTGGATCATGAGAACTTGCCTGCTGCCAAGAGGAGTAGCTTCCCCCAAGTAAAGGTGAGACACCCTGGAAGCACTAGAGAAAATTAACACAGTATCAAAGGAAAAGAAACACATAAGTAGAGTAACACTTCAAAATTAGGAGAGCATTCTCTATGGCCAATCGCCAGGCACCCAGCCCCACAGCAGAGAACGAGTGGAAGGGTATTTAGAAGGGATAGAAGGGGGATGTTAAACAAAATGAGGGCAACATCTCCCAAAGCTTAAGATCACACAAATCTGAAACAGAGATACATACTGGATAGCACAATCCCTTAGGAGACATACATTTTCTAAGTTAGTTGATCAGGGGCCAATGACTTCCCTAAGCTACATATCTGTCCAGCCCCTATTGAAAACATGTATGCATTGGGAAAGTGGCAGGATGCCAATCTTTTAAAAGAAGGCAATTAACAGCATAATTAAAATGAAAGAATGCAAAAAATTGAGAATGAAGTGGTTCCTTTCTGTTTCCAAAAAGCATTTGTTTCCTGGGTGAACATAAATTGCTGAGCAAGGTAGTTGACCCATGACATCAGGAATCTGTGAGCAAATCTGGCAATGTAATAATATCCTGTCCCATCTTTTTACCTTTCTCCAGCTGTTCCTCTGCCTCTACCACTTAAACTCTCCAGAATTTTCACACCGTATGGTTTCCAATACGGCATATCTTAAAACAAGTTAACAATGCCCACACTTCTACTTGTTATTTCAGCGACAGCACTACCTCATAAACATTCTTTACTCCGATTTTATTTCTAGGGGGAATTATGTCCTGGGTGCTGTTGCATGTCTACATCCATCAGGCAACAGATACCAAATATAATTGAAAGAATGTAAGTCACCTAGTTTGCTCTGAATTGTACACACCACACTAACTTCACATCATGTATTGTGAAAAGCCAGAAACCCAACCATTTGCTTTTAGAAAGAAAGGAATGTTGGACTTACCTGGATGGCTTTGAGAACTCATTGCTAGCAGAATCTAAACTTGTCTGAGCAAGTATAAGAGAGTCTGCTTTCTGTACAGAGAACAGCCCTGAAGTGCTTCAGTGCTCCAGATAAGCATAGGAAGTATATCCAAGATACAGATTCATAGCCACTAGAAAAACATTCTATTTGGTAAAGTAAGTAATCCAGAAGGATGGCAGACTATCCTCCAGTTGTTTTCAAAATGTAAGCCTGTAAATTGAAAAGATTCCAATGAATATGGTTTCTTAGAGGAACAAATTCACACTCTCACTTCTTGTTTGAATTGCATACATTCCATGACACAGCAGGTCATCAGAACCTCATTACTCAGAGCCGTCCCAAACCTCTTTTATGTCTTAGTAGGCCTCTCACTCTGAACATGCCAAGCTCTAGTCACTTCAAACCTGATAGTCTAGGTGCACTTGTGATGGTGGACACCATATTCTGTGGTTTTTTGAAGTGATTTAGTTTCCAAGTTGCAGTAGGATTTACAACACCCAGAAGGCTCAAACCCCTCCTTGAAGTCATCTTCTTATTCAGACGCCGAGAAGCAAAAATCTTCAAGAGGGTGGCATGTAGAAGAGAAGCTACTTTAGTTTCTCTAGAGTAGTGCCATTTTCAACAAGGTGGAGCCAAGCTACAAAAACCAAGGCAGTCACTCTAAGAGACCTGTACCATCCTGAAGACTTGTCACAACTGGCGGAGTGATGAGGCAAAATTCCTTTCCTTCTATAGCCCAACAAAATGAACAACAAATCCTTTAGCACATTTACACATAAAAATCCAATGATGGATTTCATCTCCTGGTTACATGGGATTTCTCATACAAGGCATCCTTTTCTACATTCAGGACACAGACAGGTACCAAAATACACTATAAGCAATATGCTAATACATTACAACAGCAAAACAAAGTTTCCCATATCTGAAACAAGATACATCTCTCTTCTAGAGAGGGTTACAAGGATATTAAAAAGTACAGCAGGCAGCATTTGACTGCTTCCCAGATCATACTTGCTTCATGCATGAAAAACATGGCTACCTTGAATCTTGAAAGCAAGAGTAAATTCTAGAGCAGTGGTTCCCAAACAATGGGTTGGGTCACACAGGTGGGTCACCAAAGGGTGATGGGAAGATCAGATAATAGTATCAAGCCCCGAGGCTACTCAAAAATCAGATCAGTAGCTGATAGTTGACCTGCAAGGAGCTGAGCTCCTGAAGTTTGCAAGCAAGTTTGCAAGACTACACAAACTTTGTTTCGGAGAAAGGAAATAGCACATCTCAGTGGCTAATGCAAGTCTTCTTCAATCCACTATTAATATTTGCTGCAGCTCCTTGAAGAAGAAAAAATGTTTACCAAGAGAACATATTCACGGAAGTGTCAAACCATTTCTCAGTCCAAGATTCCTACTGACTTGAATACATTCAGTACTGGTTCTCTGACAAGAACCCGTCTAGGGAAATGAACTTCTATTTGAAGTTTATCAAGGTAAAAATGGTTAACTGCAAAAACAAAGTTGCAAGGGGAACAGTTCGTTAACCTTGCATATTGTTCCTGCTCAGGTCTGGTGAGTTATGAAGGGGCAAAAAAATTTTCAAGCTCAATATCAGAAGACATTACACAAGAGACCTGGACTCTAGCCCCAACTGCAAGGCAGATTTTTTGTTAAGTTTGTTGTTTAAGGTTTGATGAAACCAACCAAGCATTGAAACAAGGTCTTTGTTCTACCACCCAACCATTTCATCTATTGCTATCAGCCTTGGGACCAAGGGCTTTCAATATGTTCATAAATAACCTCGAGCTGGGAATAAGCAGCAAGGTGGCCAAGTTTGTAGAGGACACTCAACTTTCCTGTGTGATGAATCTAGATTGTGATAAACTCCAGAAGACTCTACAAACTGTTAAAATGGGCAGCAAAATGGCAGTTACACTTCAACATAAGCGTAAAGTGATACACATTTGGGTAAGAAGCCATAATGTCACATATACACTGATTGGTTCTGAGCTGTATGAGTTAGATCAGGATCAAGGTCTTGTAGACAGCTTGATGAAAGCATAAATACAATGCATAGCAGCTATGAAGGAAGCTAATTCTATGCTCAGGATCATTTTAAAATGATCCTGAGCATAAAATGGTCAATATTATGCTATTGTACAAATTGATGGTAAGGCTACATCTGGAGTATTCTGCCCTCATGTCCAAAAAGGATCTAGTGGAGCTGCAAAAAGTGAAGAAAAGAGCAAGGAAAATGATTAGTGTTCTGGGGTGTTCCCTTAGTGTTCCCTTCCAAGGAAAGCCTCTAACATTTGGGGCTCATCAGTCTAGAACAGGGGTGTTCAAAGTTTTTGGCAGGAGGGCCACATCATCTCTCCCGGGCGGAAAGAATTAATTTACATTTAAAATTTGAATAAATTTACATAAGTTTACATAAATGAATATATTAAAGATGAATTTATATGAATGAACAAAGGTCTTGCAATAGCTCAAGGCCTATAAAAGGCCTTGCACAAAGCAAGGCTGGCCTTTCCTTTGCTGCTGCTACTGCATCACAGATGTTAAACAACAAGCAGTGGAGGGAGCCCTCATCCCACAGCTCACGTGAGAGGTCAAATAGTCACACTCACGCTGAGAGCGGTTGTGTCAGGCCAGTGTGGGCTCCAACAAATCTCCGGTGGGCCAGAGTCTCATTGGAGACTGGGGGCTCCCTGAGGGCCGCATTGAGAGTCCTCATGGGCCGCAAGTGGCCCCAGGGCTGGGGTCTGGGCACCCCTGGTCTAGAACAGGGGTGCTCAAAGTTTTTGGCAGAAGGGCCACAACATCTCTCTGACACTGTGTCAGGGTCCGGAAAAAAAAGAATTAATTTACATTTCAAATTTGAATAAATTAACATAAATGAATATATTAGAGACAAAAAATGAATGAATGAATTCAATCCAGTTTATGATCCCATTCACCCTAATAAGGGGGGGATCTTCATGCCAGTTTATGATTCCATTCATACACACACAAATGGAGGGGGGGATTTTTCACACTTTCACACACATACACCCGCCTGCTCACCTGCCCCCTCGCTCTCCCTCCTTCGTTTTCTTGGGCTACCTGCCTGCTTGCCCAGCTGCATGCCTGCCTACCTGCCTGCCCATGTGCTGCTGTTGCTGCCTGCTTGCCTGGCTGGCCAGCCAACCAGCCCTCCCTCCCTCGGGAGGGAGACGTGCTGCGAGCTGGGCTGGACTCTCCTCCCCATGATATCTCTCTCTCTGTCTCCCCTGGCTCAGGTTGCAGGAGGCGAGGGGAGGGGAGCCGAGCCAAACGAGGCGAAGCCCAGCCCAGACCATGAGCAAGAAAGAAGAGACTAGCAGGCAAGCGTGCAGGGTCTTTTATAGTGGGAAGTAACACGAGACCTGCAAGTCTCACATTACCTTCCCACTATAAAAGGCCCTGCATGCCAGCTGGGCTCGTCTTTCCTTCGCTGCCACTGAGCTCAGCGGCAGTAAGGGAAAGCAAGGCGTGGAGCTCACACGGCAGGCCAGTGCGGGCTGGGTTGAGGGCCGAGTGCCCATTGGAGGTGGGGGGACCCTCTGGGGGCCAGATGGGGACCCACAGCGGGCCGCAAGTGGCCTGTGGGCCAGGGTTTGGGCATCCCTGGTATAGAAAGAAGATGCCCGAGGGGGATACAATTGAAACAATTATGCATGGGGTAGATACAGGGAATGTCTTTTCACTCTTGCACAACATCAAAACCAGGAAACATCCACTAAAATTGACTGGCACGAGACAGAACAAAAGGAAATGTCGCTAATGGGTAATTAACCTATGGAATTCTTTGCCACAGGATGTTGCAATGGCACCTGGCCTGGATGCCTTTAAAAGTGGATTGGACAAATTTATGGAGGAAAAGTCCATCAAAGGTTACAAGTCAAGATGACTATACGCATCTTCCAGGATGCAGGGGAGTGACAACAGGACACAGGTGTCTAGTCTTCCATGCTCCTTGAGCATCTGGTAGGCTGGTATGAGATATAGGAAGCCCCTGACCTGATCCAGCCCGACCTGATCCATGTTTTAAATTGGGCCCTCAAGTTTTGCTTGTATTTGGAACTGCAAGTTTAAAGATATGCAGCTACAATAAGAGTTGCCATAACTTGATTTTCATGATGTTTCTCCAAAGTCATACTTTATTACTAGCCAAAACAATTTCTTAACTCTCACTTTCTAAAAACTTTATGCCACTATTCATCACACAGATGCTTCAAGATACTTTTGTTGCTTTCTCCTTGCTGTTGCTTCTATTACTTATGATACCAAACAATAGAGGACTAAAAACAGCTACACTGACCAATATTCACACCAAATGGCATGCTACTCATGCTAGAAGCTTTATGTGTACTGTTCCTGTTTTGCTTATCTAGCAACAACTCAGTCTTACCTACCCAGTATTTTCCTTTTTGAACAATACTTTTGTTATTCGTTGCTCGGCATGCTAAGTTGGTCCTACAGGAAGCTCAGAAGACATACCCAGATGCCAGATATGACTACATCATGAAGGATTCCATCTGGAAGTGAAGAGTTCTACAAGTGTTCATAAAACAATTATTGTAAAAATTCACTTGAAATAAAGATGAGTTTAGTTATAGCCTGCCTATGTGAACTGCCTCAAGTCTGTGAGACTCTCACAATGTGTTGTGAGAGTCAGAGATAAAGGTGGTATACAAATGCTGTAATTATACTTATTATAACTGCTTCATTCCAGCACTTACATGCATGCTGTGCTTACACATTTTTCCTGTTTGGGCAACAATTCTGCAGCCAACTGTATTTCCACATTATGCTAGGTTACCTACTTAATTGTAACACCATCACTTTTAACCACAGACTAGGGTAGTGGGTCCCAAATGGGGAGCCACAGTAACCAGCCAGGAGAGCCGCAAAATTGTCCTGAAAAACCTGGCAGCCTACACAATGCATAGGATTGCAGCCCTAATGGGGAGCCATGGCCAATGGCCCAGTAGGTCAAGGAAGCCGCCAGTCAAAAATGTTTGGGAACCACTGGTCTAGGTGAAGAGCATATTCTTTTCACACACAAGATCCTAAGTTTAACTTACAGGTAGGGCTAGGAAGGACTCTTGTCTGATACCCAAAGAATCACCACCAGATAGCATATATACAGTATGAGATCAAATGAACTATTTGCATACGGCCGTTTCATACTTTCAACAGTGTGATGTTGTCTGTACAGGTAATTTTCTGTCCTTGTTTTCACAATAAAGATGAGCAACTGTTGCTCATTTTGTCTCACGGTTTTCTTGGTTGAATGGAATTTTTTAAAAAACCAAGTTCTTGACTTCAGTTTCAACCAACATTGCCCCCAACATACTTCAGTCTTTCAATTCTACCTGTTCCTCACAGAACGATGCAATAAAGTTTTGAGAGGGTGATCTCAATACTTTCTTTTCCGTGCTATTCCATACTTTGATTTACCTAAAGCTAGTAAAGTTAGTTATTGAATTTGTTTCCAAATGCCCTTCTGTTTTATACCTCTACTAGGACTACCTCATTTTAAAAGATTACTTGTTTTCCTTTTGCAAGCATATCCAGAGTCTCTCAGCCTCAACAGAAACAAGTCATAGATCTCACAAGCAGCCAAGAACCCCTTCAGGTTTAACTGCTCTCACTCAAATCCTCCTAGAAGCCAGTAACCAGAGAATTGACTAGGTAGTTCAAATCAATATATGAAATGCAGCTGCCGCTGCTGCCACTACTCCCTTTCTTTGCAGTTTTTTCCTTAAGAGTTGCCAGTTAGAATGCTGCAGGGCAAGCAGAATCCACAAACAGCAGGCATCTGAAAGAATTACAGCCCTATCAGGTAAGTCTGCAATCACTATGCTCTGACCCATAATCCCCATCTTCTCCCTTCTTGCCCCTACACCCAGTATAAAATTTTGGCTTAGTCTTATTGTCTTTGGCTTCTCTTTTCATCACATACCCACAAGTTCCAGTTCTGTTTTTCAGCCTGCCTATTTTACCAGATTAAATGTTTTGCAGTTCTTCAAAGTATCATCTCACACAACCTTTGCTCCCTGCATGCAGCTTCTCATGACCTTACAAGCAAGATTTCTTCAGAGCATCCTCAACATCCCATCACTTTTGCCCTCACTTCAATCCATCCTTTCCGTGGTTTCAGGTTTCCAAGCTCACTGCCTATTCAGTCACATTTCTGAATTCCTGGTCTTTTAATATCTTTCTCCTGAGACTTAGTACTCTATTTGATCCACAAAGTTACTCTTGTTCGTACAGCCTGTGTGAAGTGGTCTTAATCCCAGCTAAACGTTTCAACCAACCAGGCATATAATATAGACATTATCAGGGACTATGAATAAAATGACAATTTACAGTGGCCCCATCTATTTTTAAAGTATAATCACCTAAGGCAAAAGCCATTATATTTATTCTGTCTAACCTGCAAATATTATTCCATTCTGTGGTGATCAAAGTTCATATTGTAGTTGGAATTGTTCTACAGTTCAACCTCAATATCTGCGGCGGTTCTGTTCCAGAATCCCCAGCAGAAACAAAAATCCACAGATACCTGAATTGTCTTTTAAATGCCTTTAAAAAGGAAAACTGCCAAAATTGCTTTTCTTACCTTTGCACAGTCAAACTGTGAGGTTTCCAATCCTCTCAGGGCTAAAAATAGCTCATTAGATGCACTTCCAGGTCTCTCAGCATCAGTATATACCACATTCAGCCACTAAAGATGCATTGCTAATGCAATGGAAAGGAATAAAGTCATTTCATTATATTCAACACTTCTAATGGCCGAATGTAGTACACACATCACTTAATGACATAGGATGGACTGCATATCAGCCCAAGATCAACAAAGAGGCTCTTAATGAGATAATCAAGTCTTCAGTAGCCTGCCTACCAAGTGTCTGTTTACACAACAAAGAAAGGACTCTTAACAAGGGAATCAGATCTCCCATAGCCTGCAGCAAAGTGTCTGTTTACACAACAAAAAAAGAAGCTCTTAAGAGGTTCTTAATGAGGCAATCAGTGCAGTGAGTGTCTGGCATGGAGAATGTGTTTACACAAACACACTAAATGGGGCTAAATATTCACATAATGACCTAATCACATAACGACAGGGATCGGAGAATATAGTCCCATCATTAAGTGACACACACCTATATATACCAATGCTGGGAGACCCAGACATACATCTTCAGAGCTATTTTTAGCCCTGGAGGATTGGAAATTGCATGGTTTTGCTGCACAGAGGCTGAAAACCCAAACTTCACACACTTTGTTTCTATTTAAAGACAGTTAAACTGGGACTCAGGCATCTGCAGTAAGTCAAAACCACAGATGCCGGGGTCGGACAGTATAGACATTCTGACACAAGGGTCAAACATGTCTCCTATAGGCTGCTGCTCCCTTCCAAAGTGAGCATGCCATAATACCTGGTAGGGCAAATTTCCCTTGGACTATATAAGCGAATGTAATTCATTCCACAGTGAAAGAGATGGTGGGCAATTATACTCTTTACTCCAAACATCCCTTCGAATTTTCTAACTCTAGAGCTGGGGAGCCCAAACCCCGGCCCTGGCACCACCCCGGCCCTGGATACCCTCAGGGAGCCCCCGGTATCCAATGAGCCTCTGGCCCTCTGGAGACTTGCTAGAGCCCGTACTGGCCCGACGCAACTGTTTGACCTCTCATGAGAGCTGAGGGATGAGGGCTTCCTCCACTGCTTGCTGTTTCACATCTCTGATGTAGGAGTAGCAGCAGTAAAGGAAAGGCCAGCCTTGTTTTGTGCAAGGCCTTTTATAGGCCTTGAGCTATTGCAAGACCTTCATTTGTGCATTCAAATAAGTTCATCTTTAATATATTCATTTATATATTATACTTATGTAAGTTTATTCATAATAAACTTATGTAAGTTTATTCAAATTTTAAATGTAAATTAATTCTTTTTTACCCAGCCCCGAAACAGTGTCAGAGAGATGATGTGGCCCTCCTACCAAAAACTTTGGAAACCCCTGCTCTAGAGCAATGGTTCTCAGGCTGACATGACACACCAGCCCAAGAACCACTGCCCCTTTTCCCTTAAGGGGCAGGGGGAAGGCAGGGTCATGATCCTCAGGACTGCGCTGCTGCCAGGGACTAAGTGGCCTTTTCTGTTTGTTTTTTTTTACAACTAATCACCCTTGCACCATCTCCTGGGGTCCAGGGAGCCTCTGCAGGATTCCCCATATCTTAAAAAGTTAAAAAAATGCTATTGCAACCCACTTCCAGTTTTGCTGAAGTGGGTTACAATCACAATTTTTTGAACTTTCCAAGATGCAGGGAATCCTGCAGAGGGCTCCATGGGGCTCCCTGCAATCCACGCCCCTGCAAAGACTTCTCAAATTCTACACAAGAGTTTGAGAACCACTGCTCTAGAGCAGGGATCTCCAAACCCCAGCCTGGGGGTCAAATGCGGCCTGCGGCAAGCCTCTATCCGGCCCACAGCCAGCCTCTGATCCCAAGAGCCTCTGGCCCAGTTGACCAAATACAACCGGAGTTGTGCTTGTGGGGCGGGGGAATGAGGGTCCATTTAAGTGTGTGTTTTATTTCTTGGGCTGCGTTGGTGCTTGGAGAAATCCTGGACATTTGAGCCCATCTAAGTTCTATCTCTGTTTAATTTCTTTTTCCGGCCCTCGACATTATGCCAGATATCTGATGCAGCCCTTCAGCCAAAAAGTTTAGAGACCCCTGCTCTAGAGCACTGTTTCTCGAACTGTGGATCACGACCCATTCGGTAGGTCACAACCTGGTCTTTGGTGGGTTGCAATAGGCAGGTGGCCACTATCTTGCAAGACAGCAAATGAGGTGAGTGGTGCCATCTTGGAAGCTGGCAAAACTAAACCTGGGCATCGCCATTTTGAAAGGTTCCAGTCAGCCTAGAGAAGCTTTAAGACTGCTGCTGGGATGAGTGAATTAAGCAAGTTGGTGACGTGCAGGAGTATGTAACGTGGGCAGGGAGAATTGGGGGTGGGAGAGAGTGAATTAAGCATTCTGGTGATCTGCAAGGTTACGTGAAATGGGATGTAGGAATTGCTGTGATGGCAATGGTGATGATTGTCCTGGCAGTTGCCCTTTTTAAAAAGAAAAAGAAAAAAGAATGCCTCTTGCGGCTCTGAGGATGTTCTTTTACACTGTTCTCAGAGCATCTTGAGGGAAATTTCTTCCACTTCTTACTCTCCTTCCCCCAGTTCTTCTTCACACCCTCTCCCTTCCTGCTACTACCAAATCCCTAGTTTTCCAACCTCAAGTCCCTCTGGTTAACCTTCAGATTTCCTATCCTACTACCCACCTTGTTTACATCATTATACACATCCTTTCTCTTGAAAAGTGGAAGAGGAAAGTCTTACTTCTACCTAGTAACCACTTGAAATTATTTAAAGTCGAAGGTGGGGAAGGTGAATCTCTTGATCTTATTCAAGGAATGGTCTCTGAAATGAAAGGCAGAAATCTGCCCTTGGGCTCTGTTTTGCAGCCTCACTGGTGGGTGGGGGGGTGGGGGTGGGGGGTGTGTAAGACACAGTTTTGTAAGCCTGACTTGGGATTGGTGCAGTAGGAAGCCCTGGCTTACTAGTGTGGCTCTGATAAGCTACTTTCATTTTTGCTTTCATTTTTCTGGGTTTCCAGCTCATGGAATTGTGACTTACTTCTAATAAGCTGAGATGCTGACATTCCTGCAAGCAGACCTTAGAATAATATTTGTTCTGGCAACCCTGCAGTCCAAGATATTATTTTGTTGTGTCAATGCTGTCAATAGGCTTTTTCGCCTTACACTTTACTATTAGAAAATGGCCAAGAAATAACACAATAAAAGCCAATAAAATGCCATGAGCTACTCTCCCTTTAATACAGTCAATACTTGTGCCTCCAGACATGGTGTTGACTGTATTAAAGGGAGATGACCTTTCCTGCTTAAAGACATCACTACAAACTCTGGTATCACAATGAGGGCACTTCCTATTTGATGTCACTTCCAGCAACAACATCACTTCCAGGTTGATGACATCACTTCCGATGGGTCCCAGACTGTCATTCTCAAAAGTGAGTCCCATGCTAAACAGTTTAAGAACCACTGCTCTACACTGTCCCAAGAAAAAACCCAGCACTTGACAAGCATCCAGAGTGTGCCAGTCCCACTCCTTTGGGGTTTAGGGTAAAAAGGTAACACAATGTCTTCTGATCTGTGAAACTTAGAATTAATTTTTGGAATAAAGGATGAGTAAAGATTATGAAAAATACATAACTATTTACTCAGAGCAGGGGTGCCCAAACCCCAGACCAGGGGCCATTCGCGGCCCTTGGGGGACCCCTAATCCAGCCCGCGGGGAGCCCCTAGTCTCCAATAAGCCTCTGGCCCTCAGGAGACTTGCAGGAGTCCACGCTGGCATAAAGTCCCACAACTGCTATCAGCATGAAGGCAACTGCTCGACTTCCCATGTGAGCTGCTGGCCAAGCGCTCCCTCCTCTGCTTGCTGTTTCCCAGCTGTGATTCAGCAGCGGCAATGAAGGAAAGGCTGGACCTGCTTTGTGCAAGGCCTTTTATAGGCCTTGAGCTACTGCAAGACCATCACTCATTCATATAAGTCTCACCTCTATATTCATTTATGTAAATTCAAATGTAAATTCAAATGTAAATTCATTTTTTCCCTGCCCCCAACAGTGTCAGAGATGTGACCCTCCTGCCAAAAACTTTGGACACCCCTGACTTAGAGTGTTAATCTAATACTCATCAAGAACACCATCTTGTGTGCCAATATTTGAGTAGGCACCTAGCCACAGGTTCAAAGAAAAGAAGACCTTCAAAACCAAGCTGAGGTCCCAGAAGAAACCAGAGAAAGGGGGTACAGAAGGATGCCTTCCTTAGCAACTTGTGTATAGGAGGATTGAAAAATATATCCCTCTCCCAAGAATGTCCCAGAAAAGATATAAAGGCTGACACTTGACACATGAGCATGCTAATACTCAAATCCCTTTCCAGGTTTGATAAGAAAAATTCAAAATGTTTAACTGAAAGATGATCAAGGGAACGTCTTTCTTCCAACACCACTCAACAAATAGACACCGTGCTGAGTTGTACACCAAGTCAGCTGAAGGTCTCCTGGTTAAATGTAAAGTACTTGTAACAGCCTCAGTACCCAAGGCAGATGGACTCTGCCACTCAACCCCCATGCAGTTTGCTGTTGCACATCCAGCTGAGGATGAAGCACCTGCCCCTCCATAAGGGACCTCTCCAGTGGCAAAGCTGTCATGGTGGCTGAGTAGGTATCTCAGTCAGATTCCTGAACCATGAGTGTCCAGACTAGCAGGGGGCTACAAGAACCATTTCTGCTCATTCCTCCCTTATCTTCAGAAGAACCTTTGGAATCAGATGGAAGGGAGAAAGAAAGCAATACAGTGTTTCTAGTGACCACAGCATGCCCAATCATTGCACAGATCTGCCCTGGAGAAAAACTTTTAATCTGATGGTTGGTGGCCTACACAAACATGTCCATTCTCCCCCTAAAGCCTTCAACAATCAGCCACAAACATCCAGATTCAGATACTATTACAAATTATTTGCTGAGCCAACCCACCATCACAATGGCTTCGCTAGGGAAATGTTCTGCAGGCAGAAAAGAACCGCAGTGGGTGTCTCAGAACCCTGAGGAAATGATACCTTGGAGCTCTTAGGCTTAGAGCAAACACCCCCCTACTCATTATCAAGTTTCTGAGACAGTTCTAGGCTTCTGCTATTTTAGGTAGATGTTCAGGAAAATATTTATAACAGGTACCTTGCGGGTCTTCTGTCTGGATCTCCAGGGAACAGGCAGTCTTAAACGCCTCTGACTGCTACTGGACAAACTCAAAGCTGACTATGCCAGAGGGAAGATTACATTGCTGGGCCCCAAAACATTCTGCAGAAGCCTAAAAGGGCAGAAGATGTACGGGGAGAATGGCAATGGGAAGTCTCTGGCTTCCTACCATGCTCATTACTAATGGGTCTTCACAGAGGTCTTCCCAATATCATTCACTCAGTTCATAAGAATGATCTTGGGAGCTCATACTCTAACAGCTTTGCAGAATGCTTAGTTTCTCACAATAAATAGATATGGCTCTGCCAGTCAAACAGTATGGACGTTTGCTTCCCATCTCATGATATCTAGTGACTGTCAACCCTCTTGCTTCTGCCATGTTCTGGACACTTCTGACTACACACACCTAGAATCCCATTTGCTTCCAAATAAGGGTGCATAGGGTTTCAGTCTTAGCCTTCTAGTAAATTATCATATTTGATATTCTTATATTCATACAAGTGGATGAAGAGTCAATAGCACATGAGCAGACAAACCAGTGCATCGTCTTGAAGGGCATGAACTGTAGCCTCCAACAGTAGGAGGAGCCGTTTCTTCACTTCCTACACCTGACTTCTTTGCCTTCTTGGTTTCCTGTTGATTGTTGGGCCAAAGTAAAAAAGCCTTTAGCTATCTTGTTCCTGTTTCTTTTCTTGTGGGAAGACTTTACAACTTTGTTGTATGTGAGACATACAACTTGGAAGAATCAAAGAAATGTATATCCATAAGGCTGCACTCTTACCTCGGAATAAACCCCACTGAACATAGCTGGTCTTCTGAACAAACATGTATAAAACTGTACTGTAAGTAACAGTTTTTTTAGTGCAAATGCATGTAGAAGTCAATAATCTGTGCCTGGATTATGCTGATAAATTGTACAAAGATCATATTTAGTTACAAACTATTACATTTTAATTCCTGTATCAGTGTGTTACATGATGCTCCAGAAATACATGCATTTCAAAATGGTCATGTTTAAATCCATTATGTTAACTAGTCTTTCTTCTTGACTATTTAAATCAAGAAGTTGGATTAACTCACTCCATTTGAAGGAACATACCCTTGAATGTCAAACACAAGCAATTAAAGTGATGGTTTATTCAATTCAGCTTTGAGGGGAAAGACCAAAAGACTGGGTCTACATAGGCCACTACAGAGTTTAAAAAGGAAACACTCTTCAGTTTAGTTGACAGTCCGTGGGAGTTCCTGGTACTTAGCATGCATGTATCTGGTTGTCTTAAAATTATTCCTTAGCCTGGAGTCACAGTTAATATGAAGTGCTTCTTCCTTGCCATCTGCTTGTAGACACTTATTCAGATTTCCAAGGGTCTCGGCTATGTCTTTCAAGTCTTCAGAATTGCCGAGACACATTGACAATGCTCAGCTCCGTACTTCCAAGGGTAACATCAAAAGGTGCACAGTACCTGTTCTTGTCTACCTCATCCCCTTCTGTGATGCTTTGCTATTTGCACGATAGGTTTACATGAAAATAATTTACACAATTTTAATAAACCAACTCAGCTAATGTTTAGTATTTCCATACCCAGTTAAAAAACCGTTTCCCTCTGTTAACTGTCTTCTTCCACGGCCACCTCGCTCTTCAATTTTGTTGTTATCTGTCCTTTAGCATGTTTTTCCCATTCTCATCTTTCAGCATTATCTTTGCCATGTAAAAACTCACACTCACCAACATTAGCACAGTACACAAACTAAGAAATTTGGAAAAAAATGGACTAGTTTTCAGTCTCACACTCATGACTGTTATCCCTGTGACAAACAAGCAACTTCCATGCAAGCTGTTTTCCATTAATATTTCTCTCTACTTAAGCACGTAAAAACTTTAAAAGCCCAAATGGCTAGATTTAGAAACTCATTTCCAAAGCAAATGGCATATGTCTGCTTATATCCACTATAAATTCTATTCATATTATTCACAAAACAGATTTAATTTAATGGGGAAGGGGAGAAATTAAAAGTGCATCTTGTGTAGCATTTAGGAATTCTGTTCCCAACTAAACTTGGCAAAAAGCAAGACTATTTTCCTAGTATATAAAAAAACTACACAGATAATCAGATTATGGTTTCAACTTTTTTTACAGCAAGAATTCTCAACTCACACCAAGCACAGATTAAAAAATACTGCTTTAAGTGCTGATGACAAGGAATTGAAATATAATTGGTTATATTGGCTGGGAAGCATTGTCAGAAATGTTTGCACTATATTTCTCCACTGAAATGCTCTACTGCCATAAATGTATGTATTGTTCCTGATTTTTATGAAACAATGCAACACAAATCAAATAGAGTTCTTTCAAAGTTGCAGTTTCTTACAAAGTAACATTATAAGATCATTATCGCCAGAATGCAAGACGTCACCTTTTGACATTTGGCTGGCAGAGACCCATAACAGGGCCTTTTCCTATCATGAAACCTAGACTCTGGAATTTTCTTTCCTCTTTACTGGCCTTCCACAGGGCCTGAAGATCATCTTATTCTGCCTTGCTTTTAATTTGCATGTAACTGGCCTTTATTGGCTGTTTTTTCTAGTATAGTTTTATCTTATGTAAGCCACCCCAGAGGGGTGAAATGGCAGGGTATATATCTTTTAAATAATAGTAATCTGTTCTAGAGCAGCGTTTCTCAACCAGTGGTATAGGCACCATCAGTGGTACTTGAGGTAGTATCTGGTGGTACTCACAAGACCCAAGACATCTGGACACCTACCACCTGGCAGCAAGACTTGGAATTCATCCTGAGCCTCTTACCGGTGTTTGTCGCATCACATCTGGCCTCCAAACCCAGAAGTAACTGGCAATTATGTCACTGCCAGTTACTTCTGGTGATGCTCTGAATAGGTGGACCACGTGAAGCAGTACAGCAGGAGACAAATGTTGAGAAACACTGTTCTAGAATATATTAACCTCATCCCCCGATACTTTTTATTTGACTCAGTTCTTCAGACTCCCTCTCTGAAAAGATAAGCTTAGGCATGAGTACCTGCCCTACACATGCTGCCGAAATGAAAGATAAAGATGCTTATCTGCAATCTACATATCCCATCTAGGTTTCCTTTTTATGCCTTTGTTATCTAGGTAATGACTCTATTAGCTATCCAGATGTGCCAGGGTTCATCACAGATACCACTTCCTTCCACTGTAATCTTGGCAGAAACAGAATACAGCTTAAGTTTCTGATTCAGAATTATTTGAAGTGGTATCAAAGGGCTGAGAGAACCAGATGCTATATGCAAGTGTATTGGAAAGATACCTGTGACAGTGACAGTTTCCTAAATCAGAAGAAATCATGGCAAATGTATAGTAAGCATAGCTTACATTTGTTAGAGAGACTATGTAATTCTAAAAGGTTGCTTCATGCTAATTTTGGTTGCACGAAAACCCTGTGAAAACTTAATCTCTTCTTCCGGGGTGGCATTTTAGATTTCCAAATGTAGCACAGAGAATGTTGCCATAGCTACAGTGAATTCTATGATAACTTTACTGCCTTGCGATGGCTCGATGCCTGTATGCAAGCGCTGAACTTACTCAGTTTCACTACTCAACTATCAGGCTCAAGAGCAGCCACCTTTTGATCTAGAACAGCGATTTGCAACCAGTGTGCTGTGGCACACTGGTGTGCCACAAGTGGTCCACAGGTGTGCCGTGGGATTTTGGCAAATTTATTTATTTATTAAATAAATAGCATTTATTAATAGGGCCATTGAGGGATGTGAACCCCCTACCAGCAGCATGGTGTGTCTTGTCAATTATCAAAACTGTGATGGCACACCTTCACAATTTTAAAGCCTTGTCAGTGTGCTGTGAGATGAAAAAGGTTGAAAATTGCTGATCTAGAACCTCAACACAGACCCCCCCCCACCCAGAAAATTTATTGTAATCAGAGCACCTTACAACAAAGCTTGGTTAGCCAGTGTTTCCAAGTACAAAGCAGAGTGTATTCATCCCAAAACCTAAGACAGACAGAGAAAGAAGCAAAAGCATACTCAAAGATCTAGTAAAGAAAAAATAAAAGAAACCAGAAACCCAATGAAAAATTATTGTTCAAGGGGCTAATGGGAATATCAATTAATGGTAGAAGTCATACATTGGTCATGGAAAAGGTAACTGCTTCCCAATAGCTTGCCCTGGGAAATAATTTATCAGCGAGATCAAAATCTCAGTCAATTCAGATGAGCTTCACCCCATAAGATTTAAACACTTTTAATGCTATTATTTTATTAAAGGCTCCTTGCACAATAAAACAAATTTTATTCACTATATGATTATAAATTATAGTCTACTTCTCTACTGAGAGGTTCCAGAACCCCAACTTACATACATCAATGTGGATTCACTGATATTTGACCAATGGCTATCAAGAGAAGCAAAATGTGCAGAGATCAGAGTTCAAGAAGAAAAAGAAATCAAGAATACAGACAAAAACAAATAAAATTCATTATAAATACTAAGGCTTTCACAGCCAGTACTCGTGACAATGTTCATTTCGACGTCCGGGCTGATAGGTGACAACAGCTTTATTTGACCGCAGCCTAACGTTTCACCTACTACTTTGGTAGGCACTCTCAAAGGACAAAGCTACAGCAAGTAGCTCTTCAGACAGGTCTTTTAATAGTTCTGACATAAGCAGACACCAGAAATTCATAGGACAACAGCTATGCGACCAAGCGTACTGCAATGGTGGTTCACAGACTCACAGTTTGAGAACTGCTGTACTGGAGGACAGGAAAAGGATCCAGGGTGATGGAAATCTGGGACAATGCAATCAAAATCAATCTCTCAACTGAGATAAAACAAATTATGCAACCGAGTAGGAAAAAATCAAAAGCACATATATGATTGGGGGTACTTGCCTGGTCATTAGCACATGAAAAAGATCTAGGCATTTTAGTGGACAATAAGCCAAACATGAGCAGGCGGCATGAAACAATGGCAAATGGAATTACAAGCTGCAAAGTACTGAAATCAAGGTAATGACAGTACCATATCCTGCTTCAGTCAAACCCACCCCCTGGAATACTATGTCTACTTTCAAATGCCACAGCCGAAGATGGATATTGACAAACTGGATGCCACTGTTGAAGAGGGATATTGACAGACTGGAACAAGTACAGATGACAGTGAGGGAGACCATACCCATGAAGACAAGTTGAAGGAGCCAGGCAGGTATAGTTTGGAGAAGAGATGGTTAGGAGGGAACATGATATATATCTATAAACATCTAAGGGGCTTTCATTTGCTCTGGAGGATAGTACCAGGACAAGGGAGACTTCAAAATAGCATCCTGATAGCATTAACTGTTCAGCTGTGGAACAGTCTGCCTCAGAAGGTGGTAGACTCTCCATCACTTGATGTCCTTAAGCAGAGGTTGGATAGCCACCAATCAGAGTTGTCATAACTGTGGATAGACAGCACTGGCATGGGGTTGGGATTAGTCTTGTAGGTTCCTTCCGACTGTATGATTTTACCTACTATGAACTAGACTTCAGTGAGTTCACAAGTCAGTCATTACACCAAGTACTGTACTTATTTGATCCAATGTATTCCCAAAGAGCCAGAGTCCTCCTTCAGTGCCAGTGTTTCTCAACCAGTGGTACACATACCACTGGTGGTACTTGAGGTGATGTCAGAGGTACGCGCAGGACTCCTGGACACCCACCGTCCAGCAGCAAAACCAGAAACACAAGGAAACAAACAGCAATAGGAGGTGGACAGAGCTTCAGCGCGCACTTTTCACATGCTCAATAAAACCCTTCCATACAGCCTGAGCCTCTTACCAGCATTTATTGCATCGCACCTGGTCTCCCAACCAGTAACTGCTGGTGATACTTCCAATACGTGGACCAAGCAAAGTGGTACAGCAGTGGACAAACATTAAGAAACACTGCTGTATACCAAACAAGGATAAAAGACACAGCCAAACACACCTTAGATCAGAGGTTCCCAAACTAGGCATCGTGACATTTCCAGGGGTATTGTCCCTCTGCCAAGTCCCTCAGCAGCACAAGTGAGACATGACACACTGGAGCGTTATCTTTATAGGCAATACTGAACCTGATGAGTCTGGACATTGTGCCAAGCTGCAGCACAGTGAGCTATACATCTAACTTATTAAAAATTGCTAATTATCAATCTTATCTAATATAACGATACCATAGTCTTCCGAGACTGAAGGATGCCAACAACAACTAGCAACATTTGCATAAAAATATAAAAATGCATTCTAGACCATTCAGATGCTAACAATATTTTTCATATTTGATCTGTAGCTTCAACTGAACTTTTTGTAATGAACCATCTATGGTACAAGTTTAATAGGCTTATATCTATTTGAACTACACAAACACAGATCTTGATAGAGCATATATTCTACAGGCCAACTTCATAGCTACACTGTTTGTAAACAGAGAAGACAGGACCACAAACTTGTGGCTGTTTTACCTGCTGCAAGTTCATGAAGTGTGTGGATTTTGTGCGGCACAGTTCTTTAATTCAGTGAAAGTGTTTTCTTCGAGGAAGACAAACTAAACCCCCAATAAAGGAATAGGGAAAGATATCACCACTGGAGTCTGGAACAATTTTCTGGCAAAGGCTACCAAGAAAGCTCAATACATAGGAGACTTATCACATAGCAGTAGCTCTAAGAGAATACTACCACATATTAGAACAGGTTGATACATAAGAAATTGCCTTATAATTGGTAAATTCACTGTTACAGCCTAACACTAGTGGTAACCAGAAACAGGCTTATGGCCTAGGTTTTCACAAACCAGAACACAGTTCATCAGAAACATTATCCCCACACAAGGATGCAAGAGTAAAAAAAGGCATGCGTTGTAAGAGACAGCAATAGGCTTTCAGAGCACACAAGGAAAGATTAAACTACATTTAAACCTAAACCATATGTCCTTCAAGAATCATCACAGGGTAGTGCTATGTGGTCTTCCAAGCTCCATGTCATTCTCACAACCACTCTGCAAGGACGACCACCCCACGAACTCAGTTCCATGAGATAATCTGAGATAATCAGATTATCTGCCTCAAATAATCTGAGGGCTCAATCCTATCCAACTTTTGAGCTGCGATGCAGCCCTGAGGTAAGGCAAGCAATGCTCCAACATACTGAGGAGGCCTCTGTGACTGCCTTCCCACCACAGTGTGTAGTGCATGCCCCACTGGCACAGGAAAACTGGTTAGGAATGGGTCTTGAGCCTCCCCTGGTTCTAACCGAACGTGTCACAAACAGCACACCCTACCTGTCCTCCAGAAACGGAACAAAAGCAGGGACAGAAACAGGGACGTGTGGTGGGTGGGAAGGCAGGTGAGGCAGTGCCTCCCCAGCTGAGTCCTTTGAAAAGTGCTGCTGCCGCGCGAGGCGCCCAAGCACCCCCAACCCACGCGCAACCTTGGGCACCTCGCATGGCGGCAGCGCTTCTCGAAGGACTCCGCTGGGGAGGTACTGCCTCACCTGCCTCCCCACCTACCACACATCCCTGAACAGGTGCCCTCATGCACAACAGCTGTCACCAGCACCCAGAGCACCAGTGTTACTACGTGAGAGTTGTGTTATCATGCCATCATTTTGTTTCTAGACACTCCCATGCAAAGGAGCCACAGGCCAGTAGCTCTTCTTCCCCTTCCTGGGGGGAGAGGAGCTCTGAACGGAGGGGGGAGCCTATGCTGGCCCCCTTGCTGCCCTCCCCACCTCTCCTGCCTCTGCCCTCCCAAGGGAGCTTCTCCAGCGGGGCACCGCCCCAGCCTCGCCCTGATGGGCGTCTCCACGCTCAGCTGCAGCTCCGCTCTCGCCTTCCCTCTATTCCAAGCCCCCCCCCGCGCCTCATACTCACCCCCTCTGGCCCAGACTTCGGGGAGGGGGAGGGGCTTGAGTGGGATGCGAGATGGGCGCGGCTCTTGGCCCCGCCCTCCTCATTCACAAAAAAAACACACGCATAGAATAAACAGGCGCCGCGAAGCACGCGCGCCCCTCAACAGCCGAAAGGGCGGCTCCTCCCTCCGCGCGCGGACGAGGGAGGGACGGAGGGCAGAGCAGGTGCCCATCGAGGGCCCAAGGCCCGCCTCCCTCACCCCCTTCCACAAGAACGGATGGCTCCCCTCTCCCACTCCGCCCTCCCCCCTCCCGCGCGCTCCTCGCCCAACCGGGGGCATCCGACGGGGCTCAAAAGCACCCGCCAAGACCGAAGGCGAGGCCCTGATTGGCGTTTTGGAGTGTCACTCATCTCGCAGCCCTGGACATTCTATTCCAGCCCCCCCCACACACACACGTCTTGCATCTCACCAACCATCAATCGCGTCTCACCAACCGAAAAAGGAGGGGGAGGGGAAGAGACATAAACACTCCGCACACAGAGGTAGAGGGGAGGCGCAGCCCATCCCTTTAAGGGACCCCAGAAGCCGGAGGACAAAAATTTCCCCTTCTTCAGTCGCGCGCGTTTAAAGGAAAAGTGCAGCGAACGACTGCAGAACTGGCCCCATCGCAGGACCTGTGAGGGGGGGGGGGGAAGCCACTGACCTGAGAGTCGAGACGGAGGCCGAAGCCAGGCTATGGGGGGGGCGGACAGACGACCCTCACTCAGGCAGCCGGGACGGGACGGGGGGAGGAGGGCCCGGGCGCTGGCACAGCGGTGCGCGCCGCCAACGGAATCAGCCTGTGACGGGACCCGCCATCTTGGAGTTTTCAGAGAAAAAGTCACGTGGTACAAACCACTTTTTCTGCTCCCCGAAGCCAATCAGGAGGCGATGCTATTAATAGCTCTGTCTCCCCTTCCCCCTCCCCAGCTCCTTTCGTCTCCCCCCCCCCCAGAGGACTGGAGGCAACTCTGCAGCCGCGGCTCGCGCCCGCCTGCCGAGAAAGGGAGCGAGAGGCGTGTCCCTCCCGCAGCCGCCGCATCTTTGCGGTCGCCTCTCCCCTACCCGGGCGCGCGGGCTCTGGGGAGACAAGACCCCTCGCCTGTCCCCCCCGCCCCAGCCACGCACTCGCTGCGAAGCCTGGACGCGCTGCGGCGCTTGGGCACCTTCGGGGGGTGCAGGCAGCTGCACTGCAGCGACGTGCGGTGGGGGGGAGGCGTCCATCGAAGGGCGCTGCCACTGTGTGGGGCACCCACAACCCACGCGCTCTGTGCCCCAGACGGCGGTGGCGGTCTTCTAAGGACTCTGGGGAGGAGACACTGCCTCCCCACCCACTGCTTCACAGGTTGTGAGTGCTTAGCACCTTGGCAGTGGCACTTTTTGAAGGACTCCAGTGGGGAGGCACTGCCTCACCCCACCCACCATATGTCCTTGCTGCACTGAGGCATCTTGGACACCAATCGACTGGTACCCTGACTGTAAATTTTTTTCTGACCAATGGCATACTGACTGTGTCATCTGCCTATCCACCTACCACCTCACAGGTCGCGGCACTTTTGAAGGACTCCAGGATGCTGCCTCACCTGCCACTCCACCCACAGCACGTTCCTGCTGCACTGAGGCATCCTGGATGCCGACTGACTGGCTGTGAATTTATTTTTTTCCTCCCCAGTGGACAGGTGGCACTAAGTGCAGTCTAATCCAATTAACATTATGATCAGAAAATCTTGGAAGGAGGTCCAAAAGGGTTCAGTGGCACTGCTGATTCCCAAAGAAACATAAGGAGGGTCTGCAAATTTGTCAAATTCCTCCTCAATTTCTTTTTAAGGTCCCAACCCTATCCATCTTTCCAGCACTGATGCAGCTGCAGTGCCACTCCAAGGTAAGGGAACAAAATTCCCTTACTTTGATGAGGCCTCCAGGATTGTCCCCCACCTAGGGATGCTGCACATGGCATGGCTGCATCCACACTGGAAAGATGGATAGGATTGGGCCCTAAGATTGTTGCAAACTATTACTCTGCACTCTCCCACCCACCCAATTTTGTTTGTTTGTTTGGCAGGCATGTGTGCCTTTTATTTGGCACACAATATCCAGAAGTCAAGTCACCTTAGAAGTGCACATTTTGGGGTGACTTTTAGTTTGTCTAAACAAAGGTCTTGCTTTAGTTAATGGTTTTATTGTGGTTTAATAAGCCAACTAGTCCCTTAGATGCAAGGGTATCTTATTTTGTGGCGGGCTACCAATGCTAAGCAGATTTACCAAAGTTGACCCAAAATATATTTCATATTAATTTGTTTAATTACTAAATTCAGGGTTGTTCCTACTCTTAGGCAGCAGACTACCACAGGAAATTTAGAAAGCAACGGGCTGTCAGGAATTTGCTTCCTGACAGGAACTCTGTGAACCACTTTCACAGTGATTGTGCTATAAAACATTATTATTATGGAAGAGATGGAATACCATCTGAATACCACTGAAGAGATGGAATACCATCAGAATACCATCAGATCAGAACAGTAGTGTAGTGTACAGTAGTGTACCTAGAACTGCTTACACTAGGAGCAGACTACTCTTACTGCTCTGTCCTTGGTTGCTAGAAACCATGGGTAGACCTGGGAAGTCCAGACCTATTTGGGTAGACCTGGCCCTCCAGCTTGAGGTTCCCCACTGAAAAGGCCAGGTCTTCATGGCATTCAAAGGGACAGGCATGCTGGCACCCCCTTAAAGCATGCACCTAGGGCAGACGGGCCCTCACCCACCCTTGATAAACTACTGCCTCAGAATGCAAAGATGCCTAAAGCCAAGTTCTGACAGAATTATTTCAACTTCTTCCCCCTTCTCTAAAAATCAGGACTCAATGGTGGCATGCTAACCTGATGAAAAAGATATGCTTATAATATGTTATAGTTTATATTCTATGTAGCCCATAAGGCTGTTTGCTCCTTTTTTTTTTTTTTTAGCCACACAAACATTTTGTACACTTTGTGTGAATAAATGAAATAAGGAACACAGAGCCCTATACAGCTAGCAGCACAATCCAAACCCCCGCCCCAAGCCAGCAGAAGTCCCTTGTGCTGGCTGTCAAGTGTCACAATAATAATGGTTGGCAACCTTCAGTCTCGAAAGACTATGGTATAATCCTACAGCACCTGGTATTCCCAGGTGGTCTCTCATCCAAGTACTAACCAGGCCTGACCCTGCTCAGCTTCCAAGATCAGGAATGTGCAGGGTAACATTTGCTATAAGTTGTCAAGAGTTGCAAGCACCTCACAAACAGTACAGGTGGTGGGAGAGGGTGGCGGGACAGAAATGTTCAAGGCTGGAGGGAGGGTGGTCTGGAAAGAGGATTGGACTGCCCTGGACAACCTAGGCTGGATCCTAATCCCCATCCCCAGCCACATGTGTCATGGCCACATAGCAGGTTTGTCTTCTCACCATGCCCACTGGCTGGTACCCCACTACTGGCCAGTTTGGGCAGCCTGACCAAAACTGTTTGAAGCTGCCTGGTCAGCCTGACCAAAGCTGCCTGGTGACTTGTGCCATCCCCTGATGGTGTCCCTCCCTGGGGCTTACTGAGGCAAGGGGCTGTGGCGGGGGGGGGGGGAGGTCCCTATCTGCTAAGAATGAGACAACTTGTGACTGGGCAAAGTTTTTCTTGAATGGGATCAGTGTTAGAGTAGCATCTTAAAGAGAAACACACAAGTGAGGGAGGGGCTCCCATCCATCTTCTCCCAGCAAGATCATCCAATCAGTCACTTCATCACATTGATGATACAAAGATGATATGCTGACTTCACAGTGATGACACATGGCCTCAGGACCTCTGAGAGGAATTTTATCAGGGGGTACAAAGACTTTGGGGGCTTCTTTTGGTGGTACAATGATTCTTTGGGGCCCTTTCCCTTCTCTGTTGAATCATAATTTCAAATGATCACTGGATCATAATTTCTACATTACAATACATAAAACTGGGCTTACCCAAAATGTGAATGCTAGTCTTCACACAAATTTATACAAATATTTTCTGAGATCTCAGGAAATTTCCAGTTCCCCTCCATTGGCTCCCAGTCCCTTTTTTTGACCTTGGACCCAAGTACAATGTACCCCCTCCCCCCCCCCCATGGATCCTGGTGAGATAAGAAAATGTAAGATCACAGGAAATGTTTTGGCCCTCTGGTTCCTGGGGCATCCTTTTGACCCTGGGCCCGGGTACTAATTACCCCCTGCACTCCCCTCTCATGGGCCCTGCAACTAATATGAATGCAACTTGTGACTTCTTGTAAATTGCAAGTTGTAAATGTAACTAATATGAATGAAGCCCCCACCAAGCTAAGCTGTTCTAAAGGCCTTTCTGTATATTGCACATCAACAAAAGCAGGGTTATCACAGTGTATACATTCACTAGGGAGTGAATTATTACTGATTCTATAGACAATCACTTAGTTATAGAAATACTTATTTCTATACCTCCTTTCAACAGCTCAATATGTCCCCTTGGACCTACCTGATTTATATCAGCCAAAGAGCTGGCATAGATCTAAGTAGGCCCATTGGGAACCAGGGAGTGGTGGAGAAGGTAAGTAAAAAATTTCTTTACTTCTCTGCTGCTGCCCAGGCCAGCCCCTTGAATGCAGCGGAGGCTGTGTCAGCACCATTGCACGCTGCAGCCAAGGATAGGATTGGGCCATTAATGTGATAGGGCTATGGAGACTGTAAAATCCTGGCTGCTGCCACCAGTGCATTTCTGGTGCACTGTAGAGCAGGTGAAAAGGAGAGAGAAATCTTTCCTTGCCACCTCTGGTGCTGCTCCCATTGATAGGTAAGTCAAGTCTATGGGGAGGGCAAAGAGCAGACAGGATGGAAGTGATGACTGTGACGTGATGCACCTGCCTAATTTTGAAACCACCCCCACTGGTTTTTTGGCCATACCTTTTGATAGAACAGATATTTCAACACAGTTTTTTTCATTGCATTCTGCATGAAATCACACACCGATAGATACAGAACATGATGATATTATTTCTACAAACTATGATTTTAATGATTTTGGTCACTAGTGGTGTCACACACACACACACACACACACACACACACACACACACCCGAGGGTGTCACCTTACTAATACCTTATTGCAGCTGTTCTCAAACCTTTAGCTCTCAAACAGGCTCTCAAAAAGGGACATACTTTTTAGAATGACAAGCTGTCTGGGACGCACCAGAAGTGATGTCATGACTGGAAATGACATCATCAAGCAAATTAAAACAAATAATTATAAAAAATTAAGGTAAAACAAATAATTAAATAAGGGGAAGCCAGCCCTGTTTCACCATGTGAATTTTCTCTGTAGCCTGCCTGCAATATGCCCCCCCCCCAAAAAAAAAATCAGTGAAATTTTCAGCCCTACACAGTGCCCAGTTCAATTTAAGTTCTTATGTTTAAAGTATATCACTGTCAGGATCCACCTGGCTTTACAAGTCTAAAAAGGAAAAAAATATTCATCTTCAGCTAAAGCCTCTCTTTTATTCTTTTTATGGGGGGGCCTGCCTTCTGGAACATTTGTTGAGCTACACTTTCATCAGATCAGAACCATTCTGGTGGCCTCGCATTCCCCTTTGCCTGACCTGACCACAAACCAAGGCACAGTTGCTTACTCGCAAGTAAATTCAACTGTGTGGCTCAGTTTCACTTTCCATAGGGCTCAATATATTCAGCAACTTGGAGAGAGGGACTTTCTTCTCGGATGTCTCTGGGGGGCTGCTTTTGTTGGATCAGGACCATTCTGGTGTTGGATTTCTCTCAACCTGCCCTTTCTAAGGCATGTTTGCCTCCTTGCGAGTAAATGCGCAATATGGCTCAGTTTCACTGTCCACAGGGCTCCATTTTTGTTTTCTAGTTTTTTGGCCATAACTTTTGATAGAATGGAGATATTTCACTCCAGTTTTTTCATTGCATTCTGCTGTAAATTCTGCATTCAGTGGTATATAGCATGATGGTATTATTCCTAGGTTAGGTATTATTCCTAACCATGATGATTTTAGTCACCAGTGCGCATCACCCCCATGCGCATCACCCAGTATGGCCCGCCCCCCCTGCACTCCCTTAGCAATGCTACTGCTTCCTGCTTCACCCTTTTAACTGGGAGTGAACAGAGAAAAGGTAGCTCACACTGCCACCACCCAAGCTTAGCCTACAAAATGGAAGGAAACCTCTTTGAGAAAATTCCCCCAAATGAAAAGTAGCCCCTAAATCTGGGGAATCCCCTAAGAATCAAGCAGCAGCAGAATCTGTGTGGCAGTCTGTAACTGAAAAATAACATTAATTCAAAAGAAACAAAAACCAGATATCCTGCCTCCCCATTTTTCCTCAATATTTTATTCCCCCCCCCCGTTTCTGTGACAGGCCTGTTGCCCCATAAGCTGGTGCTTAACAAAGAAAGAGATATGGACTGGTGAGCAGCCTCTCTCTTAGAGACCTCGTGGGAAGTGGAAGGTCTGCCAGTTTCTTCACTTTCTCACTTCAGTTCACACAGTCTTCCATCTTGTCTTTGCAGCATTATTTATCTACTCCATACAGCAAAACTATAGCAACACATTCTGCAAGATATACTGCAGGAAGAAGAAAAAGAGGTGCAAGAGGAAGGTTAAGTGGCAGCCAGTGTCTCCTTTTGCTGCACTCATAGAGAACCACTACCCCATAGCATCAACCTTAGACCCACAGCTTTCCTTGTAGGTAGGGGGGATATCACATAATAGAAGCATTATGCCTACCGTGGTCCCTTTGGTGTATACATCATCCCTTGACATCACTTCCTATATCTCGAATTGAGCCCCATTTCACATCTCATGGCATAGATTATGCTTTTTTTGAGACTATATGCACCTGGAACCCCTGGGGGCTGGGGGCTAAGACTAGGCCCTCAGTTTGGCTGTACTTGTCGTAAGAGGCGACTAAACAGCCACCGGGTAGATGGGACTCGTCAGCCTAGGAAGGCAGCTCATCTAAGAGAAGGAAACTCTGACCTCAAACCTCCACTGCCTTGTGGCTACATCCAGTTCTGGAAAAGGCTTCAGGAGTCAACCTCAAGGCAAAATCAGGAGCCGGAGTCCCTTAGGCAGTTCATGGCTGAACACAGTCACGTTCTGGCAACTCCTGCGACGCTGCTGGAACCAACCGTATTGGCTTCTGCCTTTCCATTGGACCATTTCAGCGACGTGGAGAGGGGGGATTTGCTGCATGGGTAACAGCCTATCCTCCATACCTTCTTTACCCAGGCTTCGCGCACTGGAGAGGACACTCCAACTTCGCCATACGGCGTCGGCACAACACGGGAAGCAGCAGTTTACCGGTTATAAGTCTTTGCTCGATTGGCGTAGAGCATGACGCCAGGGGCTGCTTCCGACGGTGGGAGAGATCATTGCATCTCATTGGGCAGCTACCGCCCGCCTTAAGCTGGGCAGTCCCCAGCCAGTAAGGTGTTGCCTCGCCACGGTCCATTAACCTCATGGGGTGCGTGGGGTTTAGGGTGAAAACCGACAAGCGGATCGACAACTCTGCACCATGCAACAGAAAACAGAAAACTACTGCCCTAAAGCTGGGCACCTGGAACGTTAGGACAATGACACCTGGCTTCTCTGATGACCTGCAAGAAATAGACGACGCACGCAAAACAGCTGTCATCGACATGGAGCTGAGCAGACTGCAGATGGACATCGTCGCCCTTCAAGAGACTAGGCTGCCAGATTCCGGATCTGTCAAGGAGAGAAATTTCTCATTTTTCTGGCAGGGAAAACCACCAAACGAAACCAGGGAACATGGCGTTGGCTTTGCGGTCAGAAATACCCTGCTGAAATCCATCATCCCACCTACTGTGGGAAGTGAAAGAATTTTGTCCCTGCAGCTCCAGTCATCAGCAGGACCTATCACTCTCATCAGTGCTTATGCACCAACTCTGTCGTCTCCAGCAGAAGCCAAAGACAAATTCTATGATGACCTGGCCACCACTGTCAAGAAAATCCCTGTAAAAGAGCCATTGTTCATCCTCGGCGATTTCAATACTAGAGTTGGTGCTGATAACAGTTCATGGCCCACTTGCTTAGGTCAGTTTGGCACTGGGAGGATGAACGAAAATGGCCAACGCCTGCTAGAGTTTTGCTGTCATCACGGTCTCTGTGTCAGCAACACATTCTTCAACACAAAGCCCCAACATAGAGTCTCTTGGAGACATCCAAGATCAAAGCACTGGCACCAGCTCGACCTGATCCTCACCAGACGCTCCAGCCTTCCCAGCATCAAGATCACACGCAGTTATCATGGTGCTGCCTGCGACACTGACCACTCCCTGGTGTGCAGCAGAGTGAAACTGCAAACAAAGCGACTGTATCACACGAAAAAGGAAGGAAGACCTCGCATTGATACCAGCAAGACCCGGGATCAGAGAAAAGTGGAGGAATTTGCACAAGCGCTTGAGGAATCTCTTCCAGGCCCGGCCGACGCAAACGCATCCAACAGATGGGAACATTTCAAGAATACCGTTTACAACACCGCCTTGTCCATATTCGGCAAGAAGACCAACAAGGCGGCAGACTGGTTTGAAGCCCACTCTGAGGAGTTGACACCAGTCATTGAGGAAAAGAGGAGAGCTCAAGCAGCATACAAGGCCTGTCCCAGTGAGCGCAACCTGCAGGTCCTCCGAACTGCTCGCAGCAAAGTCCAACAGACTGCCAGGAGATGTGCTAACGACTACTGGCTCCAGCTCTGTTCCGAGATACAGATAGCAGCTGACACGGGCAACATCAAGGGGATGTATGATGGTATCAAGCAGGCCCTAGGTCCAACACAGAAGAAAATTGCCCCTCTGAAGTCTGCCACAGGCGAGGTCATCCAGGATCGGGCGCAGCAGGTAGAACGCTGGGTGCAGCACTACTCTGAGCTATATTCCAGAGAAAATGTAGTCACCGAAGAAGCACTGAACAACATTGAGTGCCTGCCTGTGCTGGAAGAGCTTGACAGTGAACCAACCCTAGAAGAACTTCACGTGGCCCTGGACTCCCTTGCCTTTGGCAAGGCACCTGGAAAAGACAGCATCCCTGCTGAAGTCCTAAAATGCTGCAAAGAGATCATAGTCACTGAGCTGCATGAAATCCTCTGTCTCTGCTGGAGAGAAGGTGGAGTACCTCAAGACATGAGGGATGCAAACATCATCACGCTGTACAAGAACAAAGGTGACAGGGGTGACTGCAACAACTACCGCGGCATCTCTCTCCTTAGCGTTGTAGGAAAGCTGTTTGCCCGAGTTGTACTAAAGAGGCTCCAGGTACTTGCAGAGAGCGTCTATCCAGAATTGCAGTGTGAATTCCAAGCCAACAGGTCCACCACTGATATGGTATTCTCCCTTAGACAACTGCAGGAGAAATGCAGGGAACAACGACAGCCACTCTTTATAGCCTTCATAGATCTCACAAAGGCTTTCGACCTGGTCAGCAGAGACGGCCTCTTCAAGATTCTCCCCAAGATTGGATGTCCACCCAGGCTCCTCTGCATCATCAGATCTTTCCACAAGGACATGAAGGGCACTGTTGTCTTCGATGGCTCCACATCAGACCCTTTTGACATCCGAAGCGGAGTGAAGCAGGGCTGTGTTCTTGCACCAACCTTGTTTGGGATTTTCTTCGCTGTCCTGCTGAAGCAGGCCTTTGGAACTGCAACAGAAGGCATCTATCTCCGGAACAGATCAGATGGAAAGCTCTTCAACCTCTCCAGACTGAGAGCAAAATCCAAAGTCCAGCTGAAATGTCTGCATGACTTCCTCTTTGCCGACGATGCAGCTGTCACTACCCACTCTGCCAAAGATCTCCAGCAGCTCATGGATCGTTTTAGCAAGGCCTGCCAAGATTTTGGACTGACAATCAGCCTGAAGAAAACACAGGTCATGGTTCAGGATGTGGACTCACCTCCCTGCATTACAATCTCTGAGCATGAACTGGAGGTTGTCCATGACTTTGTGTACCTTGGCTCAACGATCTCCGACACACATTCTCTCGATACCGAGCTAAACAAGCGCATCGGTAAAGCGGCTACCACGTTTTCCAGACTCACAAAGAGAGTCTGGTCCAACAAGAAGCTGACGGAACATACCAAGATCCAGGTCTACAGAGCTTGCGTCCTGAGTACACTTCTGTACTGCAGCGAGTCATGGACTCTTCGCTCACAACAGGAGAGGAAACTGAGCACTTTCCACATGCGCTGCCTCCGACGCATCCTCGGCATCACCTGGCAGGACAAAGTTCCAAACAACACAGTCCTGGAACGTGCTGGAATCCCTAGCATGTATTCACTGCTGAAACAGAGACGCCTGCGTTGGCTTGGTCATGTCGTGAGAATGGATGATGGCCGGATCCCAAAGGATCTCCTCTATGGAGAACTCGTGCAAGGAAAGCGCCCTACAGGTAGACCACAGCTGCGATACAAGGACATCTGCAAGAGGGATCTGAAGGCCTTAGGGATGGACCTCAACAAGTGGGAAACCCTGGCCTCTGAGCGGCCCGCTTGGAGGCAGGCTGTGCAGCATGGCCTTTCCCAGTTTGAAGAGACACTTTGCCAACAGTCTGAGGCTAAGAGGCAAAGAAGGAAGGCCCATAGCCAGGGAGACAGACCAGGGACAGACTGCACTTGCTCCCGGTGTGGAAGGGATTGTCACTCCCGGATTGACCTTTTCAGCCACACTAGACGCTGTGCCAGAACCACCTTTCAGAGCGCGATACCATAGTCTTTCAAGACTGAAGGTTGCCAATACTGATGCACCTGGAAGAAGCCTATTTGCAATGCTCAACACTGTTTCATTTCTGATCATCTGTGAGTTGGAGTTCTAATGCCAGGTATATCTTTGTGTCCACTGGGTGCCAATCTTGGTAATCAAAAACATCCTTGGACTCACTCTGCTCTTTGAGCATCACTTTGGCTTTAGTAGGCAATGAAATCCTGTGCCTATCAGGAAGCCCACCATCTCCATCCCCTGATGTCCCAATGAAAGATGCAACTGGATGTCTGAGGTGCCTTCCCAACCCCTTACAGCTGGGCTAAAGAAGATTCGCCATGAAGCCATGACCCACTACATTGTCAAATTTAATATTAGAAAGAAACATTTCAAAGGCTTGTGGGGGTGCCATTTGTCCAGCCTCCAAGCATCATTGAGGCACACCCAGGACTGGTGTCAGGCTATTTTGAGCCCTATGCAAAGCTAACTACTTACACACACGAAAACTGTGGATATGGAAACTGTGGATACGGGGGACACGATTCAAATACTGAAGCAGCTCCCCACAAGTTCCCTCTCATGTCCACTCCATTACCTTAGTTTTTGTGTTTCTTCCTTAACCAAAGTGAAGTCCTTGCTGAACTAAAGAGCAAGGCTGTTGACATACAGTCAACAAGCCTGCACACTACATGCAGGAGAGCTGAGACATAAGTAAGGCAAAGACTGAGGGGGCACATGCCCAGCCTGCTACACCAAGGAGAGGCACATTACTGCCCCTTAGGCTCCACCCTAGTTACTTTTCCTGTGGAGAAGGAACAGGTATGAGGCCACAGCCACCAGCACCTTCTCCTCCAGGGAAAATCCAAAAGTGAATGCCTTGTACTGCAAGCAGCGCAAGGCAGTCACTTCCGGGTTCTTCCTGGAAGAGAAGGTGCTGGTGGCTTCACACCCTTTTCCCCTTAAAGGAGAGCCTCCACAAGAGAAGGAATGGGTTGAGAAGCAGCCACCATGAGCACCCCTCCTCCAGAGAGAACTCAGAAGTGACTGCCTTGCACCACAAGTGATGTAAGGCATTCACTTCTGTGTTCTCCCTAGAGAAGGAGGCATTGGTGAGCTCGCACCCCCATTCTTTCTCCTGTGAAGACTTTCCTTCAAGAGGAGTCTCTACAGGAGAAGGAACAGAGGTGTAAAGCTGCCACAGTGAGTGCCTCTCCTCCAGGGAAAACCTGGAAGTGACGTAACGTCACTGCCCTGGGCACCAGTGCAGTGTGTTATGCCTCTGCAGAAGACTTGCTCAGTGTTAACAGGAAGCACTTCCTGTTAACATACACTTAGCCTCCATCTGGCATGCAGACTGGTTCATTCACTCTTCATTTCAGCAACGATTTCGTTTTAAGGAAGAAGCACTAGTGCTTCCAGCACTGACTCTTTAGTTCAGCAAAGACTTCACTTTGTTTAAGGAAGAAACACAAAAACTAAGGTAATGGATGTGTGAGGGAGCTTGTGGGGTGCTGCATCAGTATTTTAATAGTGTCCCCTGTATCCACGGTTTCTATATCCATGTGTGTGTGCTTCCAGCACTAGTTTTTGTGTACTAAGTTTTTGTGTACTAAGGAATTGGCACAGAGGGTGCAGGGCCCTCCGATCCACGGATAACACAATCCGCAGATACCTGATCCACAGATACAGATGCCTGCCTGTATGTTTTGTGTGTGAGAGAGAGATTCATCCATTCAGTCATGTCCAACTCTCCATGCTACCCTGTCAAGCATGCCTTCTCTCAGGGCACAATCCTAACCAGGTCTACTCAGAAATAAGTCCTATTTTGTTCAATGGGGCTCACTCTCAGGAAAGTGTGGTTAGGATTGCAGTCTCAATCATTGAATGTTCATTTTTGCATCTATTTTGATAGTTTTAAACCATCACATTCTTTGCCTGTCCCTTCCCTGTTCCACTGACAATTCCTAGCATCATTGACTTCTCTAGAGAATTCACATATGACATGTTTTATGTATGTTGTGGTATTGATCTTATTTTATTGAATGTTTGCAGTTGCATTTTCACATGCATTAAAAAAACTAATCTGTATAAAACTGTGCCTCTCAATGGTCAGTTGTGTGTCCCCTGATGTTTGTGCCCTAAGCAACTGCCTAGTTGCTCTAATAGCACTGACCCTGGTCACACCTGGTCACAACTTTCCTCAGTTGTGGCAGGTTCAGCATATTTTCAGCTAGGGAGCCCAGGACAAGGGGCAAGGAAACAAACAAGAACACTCTCTGCAATCTAGGGCTTTCATCATAGTGGAAGCCATGCTAGTTCCTTTTCCTGCACTGTCAGTCAAATTCTAGCAGCCTTCCTGACTCTGTAGGAATCCCAGGAACCCTTGTAGCAAACAGTGCAGGAGCTTTGAGGCTTTGCCCCTCTGAGGGAAGGTAACTAACTGGTGTGCCTATTTCATATGGTTCCCCATTCCAACTTTCACAGGGGAGTTCTTTCCCATATTCTATGCCTCTGGTTCTCAACCAAGGAAGCGGGGTTCCCATAACATTTTGATATAATGTATTTTCCAACCTTGATTTCTTGCAAGGATGTTTCCCAAGAATTAAGTGAAGTTGGGGTCTCACTGCTGCAACCCGGTGACTAAATCAATCAGCGTGTGCAATGTGTAAACCTGCACTGAATACATGCCTTAGCTTTCCTCCCCACTCCTGAAGTTTAGAGGAGTGCAAGAGGAATGGGGGGATTTATCCAGGGGGAACAAGGACTAGGGGGGATATGATGCAAAAAGTAGACATTTTAGCAGACATGCTAAAATTTCACGTGCCTGTTTCTGTACACTGGAAAGATAAGTCCTGCAAACCCACTTCCCCCGCCCCCCAAGAAAAACAGGACATACTGCGTATGTAAGTCCTACATGATTAGAAGATCCACAAGCCAAAGAGCTGCTGTAGCAGGCAGCCTGAATTTCCATACTGTCACCAACATCTTTAATACTACAATCAATATGTGGATCTGCACATACTGTCTATTGCCTTATATAGAATATGTAGGGTCTTATGATGTGCTCGCAGAGCCCCTGAAATGACCTTGGGGAGCCCCATGGCTCCAAGGAGCACACTTTGACAAATGCTGCTGAGGTTGGGAAGCATTTCTGGGAGGGCTGCTCCAATCCCTTTGCATGGAATTAGGATATGATGGACATAATGCATCTGACATAGCAACAACATTAGAACAACTTCAGTGTAGAAGCATAGAAGCCCCAAAAGTATATGTATCATGGCCCTGCTATGTGCATTTTATTTATCTGATTATTGGATACTCAGTTTTCAAAATGGATCCCAGGATGTGGATGGGGTAGGAAGGAAATTGCAGAGAGGGACATGCCAGGGGAGATGGGTCCTGTATACTGAGGGGATCCCTGAGGTATGCAGGAAAAGAGACAGTTTCAGGAGGTTTAGTTTTTCCTATCCTTGCTGGACAAGCTGCACCCACTGAAATATCCTTTTCTCCACAACTATTAGGCAAAGCAGCTGTACCCTACTTTGCATCTGATCCCCAACTAAGTTTCCCTTATGAAACTAGACTTTCAAAATGCACTTTATTTGCAACATCTTGCTGGTTGTTAAATCTGAGATGAGCTTTGCATTAAATAACATTAAATATTACATAAAAGCATATTAAAAATACATAAATATGAAATGTTTGGCTGAGCATAATGTGTGTGTGAGGGATTGTTATTTCTTCTTATTCTTCACCTTTTAAAAAAATGTGCTGTTTCAGAGTCACTTCTAGTGGAGAGGTTTCTGAAAACTACCTAAGGAAAGATTTTTAAAAAATCACTGATATGTAAAGTCACTGATATGTGAAATCTAAATTCTAAATGATGATTACAAAACCTTGATCGTTTGTGATTTAGTGTAATCTACACACTCCATAAAGCATGCCAATTATACGCCTAACAGTGTTTTACCAAGCAAGATAAAGTTGGATTTGACTTTCTTTTAATTATTTGGAATGACTGTGTTTTAGTGTAATCTACTCTCTCCATAAAGCATACCACTTTATGTGTTTTTTGCAGGTAAGATAGGGTTGTTGAGTGGTTGTTTTTTAAGTCTTCTGAATGACTGCTACATTCATGATAGGGAGGCTTTTATCAGTCTGGGAGGTTGGAGGAGGATTTTTACCGTGTGTGGTTGAAATTAACTTGTCAAAAAACTTCCAACTTTAGAAGATTTTACAGCTCAATTGAGCCATTATTCAAAACTGAATGAGGAGGCTGTAGACTATAGAAGCCTACAAAAATAAATTTCACAAGAATGTACACACTCAGTACATGTGAGGCCATGTGTCTTAGTTCTGTGCCATTAATTTAAAAACTCTGAATATTATTTTATACATAAATCCACACCTCTGTCAAAAGACATTTTTCTTACTTGCTGCCCTTGAAACTGGCAATGTACTGTATGCTTCCTCACAGTCTAGATCAATTGTATTATTTTGTCCATGTATGACTTCATTGTCTCCCTGATATTCTGTGCCAAGTTAGGCTTTGGCTATAGTGCACAACTCATATTCTCAAGGAGTCTACCAGAATGGTTGTCTATCTGCATACTGCATTTCAGGCCCTCTCCTATCCACCTTTCCATTGCTGATGCAGTCATGCCAATGGCGCAAGCACCTCATCCAGTGGTCATGAAAACATTTCTCAAAGGGATGTCAGAAGTCTCCACAGGCACATTCCACCCAACTGCCAAAGCATGTGAAGGCAGATACAAATCACATCCATCCATGACACCCTTTCTGAATGGATTTCAAGAAATACAGACAGTATCCACTAGATGTCTGTCACTCAGAAGGGCCAGGATCATAACAAATATTTATTGCAAAAACTTAGATACGTTGGGGGAAAAAATAGCACACCTCATCTAAAACCCAAACATTCTTTTCACTGTGGATGTGATGGCTTTATATGCAGCAGTCAATGAAGCAGAAGTAGATGTTTTTCTGGAACTCCCTTGCTTTCTCCATAATCCAGCGAATGTTGGCAATTTGATCTCTAGTTCCTCTGCCTCTTTGAAAACCAGCATGTACTTCTGGTAGTTCTCTGTTCACATACTGTTGAAGCCTACCTGTCTTGTAGGATTTTGAGCACAGCCTTGCTAGCATGTGAAATAAGTGCAGTTGTGCAGTGGTTTGAACATTCTTTGGCATTGCCTTTCTTTGGGATTGGAGTGTAAACCAATCTTTTCCAATCCTGAGGCCACGCTGGTACTTCCTCAGGCCACTTCATAAGGTAGGAAGCTTAGCTACCTTATATATAATGAGCAACATATAACATATAAGTTACCTTACATTGAACTGTGTGCTCTGAGGGAGGAAAGAAGAGGTGCCCAGGAGTCCAGCACTCAGCACCAGCCTGATTGTTGCATTATGAACATTTTGTAAGCTGCTTTGGGCATTTGTTTTGGCAGGGGAAATGTGGGGTGTGAATTCTTTATATAAAGTCAGAACACTGGACTATCTAGCCCAGTGTTTTTCAAAGTATGGGGAAGTTCAGGGGCTCAATGAGCACACCACAGTTTTCCGCTATCTACTTGGCACTGTACCACTCCATTCATGCACTGGAGCTCTGGGGCTCCCCAAGACTTTGCACAGGCACCAGCAGGTATCCCCAAGACCCTGTCTAAGAGTATAAAGGGCTCTAGAGACCAAAATATAGCCCAATATTACCCATTTGTATGGGCTGCAGCTCTCCAAGATGCTAGCCTAAAGTCTAGAGACCCATTCTGGATTCTAGATCCATTCTGCGACCTGGAAGCTTTTTAACTGCAACTGCTGCAAATGGAACCTGGGGGTTTCAGATGCAAACCACTGGCATGACCAATGAGATATGAGCCTCTCTCCAAGTCCCTCTCTCGTCAGGGGAGATCCAATACCAGCGGTGACCCCGGCTGAACAAAAATGTCTGGCTCTTAACAGACCAACTCCTTATTAATAATATTAAAGGAGATGGTCTGCTGAGACCCAGGCAGTTTTGTTCAGGCAAGGTCACCTCTGGTATTGAAGCTCCCCTGTTGAGCAAAACACTTGGAGAGAGGCTCATATCTGCTTTTGTACACTGCTTTTTATGAACTTTTTAATATGAATTGTTGTAATTCTTATAGTCGTGTGAGGATGGCCATCTATTAACAATATGTTTAAATATATATGTTTAATTTTAAAATTTATTTTTAAAAAAACTATATCTTGCTTTTCTTCAATTAGACTCAGACAACAAAATTAGTTGCAAACAAAAATTAAAACAAAATCAGCAGCAAAACCAATCCAAAAACAAAAGTGGAACAAAGAGATAGAAGGAAAAGAGTACCAAGAAATCATTAAAGGTTAGAGAAGTTCTTCTGAAACAAACAAAAAAGTCTTCAGTGTCTCCTAGCATAGTGGTTCTCACACATTTAGAACCAGGACCCACTTTTTAGAATGAGAATCTGTCGGGGCCTACGGGAAGTGATATCATGACCGGAAGTGACATCATCAAGCAGGACCATTTTTAACAATCCTAGGCTGCAATCCTACCCACACTTTCCCAGTAGTAAGTTCCATTTATTATCATTGTTAAAAGAATATATATAGTAGCTTGTTAAAAGTATAGGTCTGTAACATTTCCCCAAATGCAGTCACATCCCATGTTAGCATCAAGTCTAATATATTAAAAATAAAATATTGAAATGAATGGAGACCTACCTGAAATTGGCTCGCGACCCACGTGGGTCCCAATCCACAGTTTGAGAAACAGTGTCCTTGGATATTGACAGTTGCACCTCCCAAGGAAGACTTCCACAGGAAGGAAGCCACCAGTGAGAAGATGAGATAAGAAGAGAGCATCCCCAGATGACCTTAGAGGATGGGTAGACTCATGTGAAGAGAGGTGGTTCTTAGGTACTGTGGCCCCAAGCTTTCTCCTATATAAATTAGGAGGACCTGCAGAAAGACATCCTTGAGCTTCAGCTCCCTAAATGTGGAGGTCTGCCAAAGCCCCAGCCTATGCATCTTCCCAATGTGATGCAACACTTTTAAAAAAACATAATTCAAGATGTTGCTTGAGTCTTTAAGCCGCAGATTAAAACACATTGTAGGATCTAGTCCAGATGTTTCACTTTCACCTGTGGAAAGCATCTTTGGAGGTTACAAAGAATTTGTATCCTCTCATCTGTTAGCTGTCCCATTGGGCTGTTAACAGATGAGAGGATACAAATTCTTTGTAACCCCCTGAAGATAAGTTCCATAGTTGAAAGTGAAACGATGGGACTAGATCCTGCAGTGTGTTTTAATCCGTGGCTTAAAGACTCGAGCAACATCTTGAATTATGTTTTAGACTCATCCAACCATGAAAGCTTTAGTATGTTTGTAATCCTTTTTTTGTTTGGTCCAGAGTTTACTTGTCCAAAGAAAAAATAGGCCAGATGGAAGCAAGGAGGGGTTTTTTTGTGCTATGTTTTAAAAAATAATTATATCATGTTGTTTTTAAATGATGTTACCTTTGGAAAAATAAGATGGCTTGAAGAATAAATGAGAACATGAATACAACTCTGCACAACAAATGAGCCCCCTTTACCCACCTGTTTTCTAGCATGGCTCCAGTACAAAAGATTCCACCACATTTCAGCTCCTTGGGCTCCTTCTCTGTGCCTTTTTTTAAGTTTGAAGAAAGTCTGCCAAGCATAATTAATATTCCTCCTCCACATTTGCATTACCATTTCTCCTGACAGTCAAAATTAAAGCATCTGATTCCATTCATTCAACCCCAGCCCACGGGAATTCAGTCACACAGGAATGCTTCTAACAAAGCAAAAGGTTTGTAGATCGGCAATCAGTCAGTCACAGTGTTGTACTCATTTGGTTACTTTTGTGGACCAAGTGCCTCGTACTTCACCCGGATTGGATGCTTGCCAGTGACACTCCTGAGCCTTGCTCAGAAAGACTGGCAGCAGGCTGCCTTGAGAGAGCCATGCACTACCAATGCCGCTCTCACTCCCTCTTTCTTATGCTAGGAACAGCTGCAGTATTGTTGCAGTGAGCGTTGCTATGGGCACTGCTGCCAAGGAGCAGAGAACAGTGAATAATAGAGGCTGTCCCCAAACCTTCAAAACTCAAACCACTTATTATACTGTGTATTTTGTTTCAAATAACCTTTTGCCATGGAAGAAAGTTTTATTCTTGTTCTAAACATTGTTGACAGATGTATAATTCGGCTACTTAAATAGATGTTTAATAACCAGGGAGAAGATGCCGCTAAACATTCTACTTAACATCAGGCTTATTTTCTGTGATTATTAAAATGTCATTCATGGCACTGCATTATCGGTTTTCACAGGACTTAATTTGTCAAGCATTCAAAAAAGATCACGCAAACATTTTACAGATGTGCGTGCATGTTTGTTGGATCCTTGCCAAAAAGAAAAATGATGCTGATGATGTGGAAGCTACCATTGCAGCTATGTCATGTGTACAGAAGTTGCCACGTAAATGGCTTATCAGACGGTCAGTGGATGTGTGCCCTAAATGCACGTGGATGGTCAGTCTCCAGTCAAAAGCAACGTGGATACTGTTGTCCAGTCTACATGTAATAGTAAGGGTGGTAATAGCTGTCCTGTTCTGGTCGACTTAAAGAAAAGTATTGGACAGATAAGCCCAAGATTAAAAAAAAAACTAAATTAAAAAATATTAAAAACATTAATATTAAAATATTAAAAGCATTTTCAGCATGGTAGAGCACTGTCACACAGGAATGTTGAGACATCTCTCTCCCCCCCCCCCAAACGGGGGCTCCCCAGTGAATCTGATTGTCAATAACTCTCAGGACTAACAGAAAGACATCTTTACACACTGAGCAATTATCATGTGGAATTCACTGCACCAAAATGTAATGATGGTCACAACACCATGGGCGCAATCCTACCCTTAACCTTGGGAGGAAGCTGGGCCGGCTCTCAGAGGCTGACAGAAGCATGGCATGGCTGTGCAGACGCAAGGCTCTGAGGTAGGTGGGGGGGGATGGGGAGGAGGCGGGATGGAGGCCTTCGTGGGCGGGTGGAGGGTGGGTGGTGGGCAGCCCTGGGCGCGGGCGGTTGGGGAGCAGGAGGCAGGCTGGGATCCGGCAGTTATGCCGAATCCCAACCCCCATTCCCGGGGAGAATAGAGCAGCTTCAAGCCACTTCGCTCTCCTCAAACTTGTGCCACCACAAGAGGTGGCACAAGTCCGAGGACACCCATAGGGGCCAGCGGCCCTTACCTGGAGGTAAGGGGAAATGCTTCCCATTGCCTCTGGCTGAGCTGCTTATGGCCTCTATACTGCGCTGGATACAGCACAAGCCTCTTGGCTTGCCTGTTCCAGCACAGGATAGGATTGCACCCTTAGTTATAAAAGCTAAATGATACATCTATGTACAGAAGGCATACACTTCTGAATACCAAAGCAAAAACAACAGGGAAAAGCTGCCATTATCTGGCTTCTGGCAGCTATTATTTTGCAAAGCAGAATGAGCCTTGGACTAGATGGGTCTTGGTCTGATCCATCAAGACAGTTCTTATGTTCTTGTGGGTGGCATCCAGTTACTGGATCCACTTACACTTTTATTTATATTATTTATATTTATTTATTTATAATATTTATATTATTTTATTTATATTATTCTTAATTATAAAATAATATTATTTATTTATTTATTAAAATCTTGAGATGAGGACTCCTGTGCTAGAACAGTACAAAAGGAAAGTTAAATCTCAGTCAAAAACTTCTCTGAGCAATGATGCCTCTTGATTGATATAAAAAGAGATTTCCTATAAGGTCTGTACAAGTCCTGGAACCAAAGGGTATGTGGTTATTCCAGATTACACAGGCATGCAAAATTAAGGGTCAAAATTTTTTTTTTCAACGTTTATGGTGGTTCTATATGAATTTGGGGTGCCGATTCCAAAAATGGCATTGGTTTTGCACTATCATGCCTAGTTTCAGACATATGGTATAGCCTCATTAGTGAATGATTCAAGCAGCTTCCACATGAGAAAGCCCTGGTGTAGAGTTCCTCACAAAGAATCTGCTTGAATTATTCACTAATGTGTTTATAGTTATATCTGAAACTAAGTGCATTAGGACAAAACTGATACCATTTTTTGAATCAGCACACCAAATACATCCAGGAATAGATCTAACTTTCAAGACAGCAAGATGTGTGTTGGCCTGTGATTTAACATGGAATTGAAGGATGTGGTCTTGTGCACGTTGTTGAGAGAAAATTAAGTGAGAGGGCATCCTTGTGGTCACCATTCTGCTAATGATTTCAGAAGTGAAGCAACTGAAAAAAGTAGTTCATCACCTCATAGTTCTTGGATTTGAATCAAAACTACCACATGATTAACTTGATGCTTAACTACAACAAAGAGAAAATGCATGTTAAAAGAGCTTAACTAAATAATCTAAGCCAGTGTTTCTCAAACTGTCGGTCGGGACCTACTTGGTGGGTCGTGAGCCAATTTCAGGTGGGTCCCCATTCATTTCAATATTTTATTTTTAATATATTAGACTTGATGCTACCATGGGATGTGACTGCATTTGGGTAGATCTGTACTTTTAACAGGCTACTATGTATATGTTTTTAATGTGATAGTTAATGGGGTTTAGTCCTGGGGAAGTGTAGGTAGGATTGCAGCCTAGGATTGTTAAAAATTTTCCTGATTGATGATGTCACTTCTGGTCATGACATCACTTCTGGTGGGTCCTGACATAATTTTCATTCTTAAAAGTGGTTCTCAGTGCTAAATGTGTGAGAACCACTGATCTAAGCAGTATGTGTCAGAATATGAAAATGTAAGAATTCTATTAACTCCTTCACCAATACAAGAGGCAATTTGTTTTTCCAGGTCTCAAGAATGGGGCATACAATTTAAGATCAGTTTCTGTGAAGTAGGCAGGAAACAGATGAGAGATATATAGTGTCAAAAGAAGCTTAAATTAATGATCATGAACTGATTGCTATCAGTGAAGTGCAGTTAACAGAACCAGTGCAATAAACTTCAAAATAAATCTGCAAACTGAAAAAATAAAGCCTGTGACCATGGCCAAAATTACGAAAGCATGGCCTGGAACAGAAAAACGTGTTGTAATACTTGAGAACCTCTTGTTTCCTTTGTGATTCTCATTATGTCTGGTTTACCATTTGTTCTTAATTTGCATTTAAATATCACAATCAAGTTCATTTTTAAGCCTGGTTTGCAAGCACCCAGTACACCCAGAGACAAATTGCAAAGTTAGTTAGGAAACTTGCCAGTATGATTATATAAATTGTATAAAAGCTTGTGTTGGATTAGAAGTGGGGCTTTTTCCTGAACTCATAGACAAACCAAACAAATGTAAAAGTAGGTCTATAGTGACTCACTGGTATCTTTTCAGTACTCCTTCTGTTTCTCCTTTGAATTACCTTGTGATCAACTAGGAAGGAAACCCCTGCCTCAGACTTTAATATCCTAGGGCCCAATCCTATCCAACTTTCCCACACTGATGCAGCTGAGCCCATGGGGCAAGTGCAGCATCTTGCTGCAGGGGAGGGGGGGAGCCATGGAGTCTTCCTCAAGAGAACGCTTGTTCCTTTAACTCAGGGCTGCATAGGCACTGGAAGGTTGGATAGGATTGGGCTCCTAGATATTCATTCTTGCATTGAATATTTCTCTCTTCCTTTCTGCAAAGATTTGTGATGGAAACTACATTTACTCTGAGCAGATGGGGACAAGTGTTAAATCATGACACTAAACAAATTGCCTCTGACTTAGCTCTTGGACTATTTCAGCAGTGGTAAAACTGGGCATTTCTACAGGATTAGCACACAGCCTACTGCCCCAACATTGTAGCAGGGATGGGCAAATCCAGAGCGGCTTGACTCAAATCAAGTCATGAGTCTCCATCCCTGCAACTCAAGTCAAAAATGAATCCTAACAGGGGCACTTCTGAGTCATCTGGAGTGTTTGCACAACTCGAAAATACTCAAGTCATGAGTCTTTTAGATACACATGTCAGGTGCAGAAAAAAAAATGTGCTGCTGCCAGGGTGTGTGTATGTGTGTGTGTGTGAGTTCACTTCAAACACTCCCCTGCTGTCCCACCCATCTGTAAACAAGGCAGGAGGAGGTGGAATGACTGTGTGAGAGGAGGGGCAGAAGCGGAAAGAGGGAGGAGGGTCACACACAGCAAGCTGTGAGGCTTACCAGGACAACCCAATCCTTTGCTTCTATACTCAGAAGTGGTCCTACTGCAACTGGTCATTCAATGGGGCTTCCTCCCTCAAGTAACAGAGAGCTCACAGCAGCCATGTGATTGGAAAGTGTTTTCTCTACAAACCTCCACCCCCGCTTCTGGGCCTCCTTTTTCCGGGCTTCTCCAGCCAATTTCAAGGCAAGAACCCCCTTGGACTCCTCCTCCTGTCCTTCCTCATCCAGAGAGACCAATCAGACCTCCCATCCTTCATCCAATGACACCAGTTCCTATAGAGATGAGCAAGAGAGCCCATTCCCATCCACTCTCACCCTCCTGCCAGATGCAGAAGCAAAACATTAACTCTTCCCTGCCTCTTGGCTTGAACTTTCCTCCTGCTTGCCCAGTCTGAATGATGGCCCCCATAAGGTTTTCATGCCACAAAATCAGTAAGCAAGCACACCCCGACACAGACAAACTCATGTCTGCATGTGTGGGGGGCTGAGTGCTGAGTCAGGGGCCCTTGACTCATGCATTTTGCTGAGGCTTCCATGAGTGTGATTTGAGTCAGCTGATGCGAGTTCCCATCCCTGTAATGTAGCCATTCTCACTTTTCATAGGGCACCCCGGAACACCAGAAGTTGCATTAGCTGATCTTGAGTTTACATTACCTTGCCTCTTCTAAGTCAGGGGGGGCTGTTGGGTATCTTCTCTGAGAGCCTTCCCCAAATTTGGAAGCAATTCAGATCAAGCATAGACCTACAAGGAAAGAAATCTTGGTCTAGTTATCTAAGAAAAGCCCAGCTGCAGCTAGTCAAAGGCCCATCTAGTCCAGCATTCAGTTTTTCATAGTGGGCCACCACTGGGAAGCCCATGAGCCCATGAAGCAGAAACCTTCTCCTGCCATTGCTCTTCTTCAACTGGTAATTCAGGAGCATCCTGCCATTGAATCTGACTGTAGCAGATAACCAATATAATTAGTAGCCATTGACAGAACTGTCCTCCATCAGTGTGTCCAATTCTCTTCTAAAGTCACCAAGAATACTAGCCATCACCACAACTTGTGGCAATGAATTCCACAAATTAATGATGCACTGTGTGGAGAAGTACATCCTTCTGTCCACCCTAACTCTCCCACTAATTGGTTTTATTGAATGACCTTTGGTTCTAGTATTGTCAGTGAGAAAGATTCTGTCACCACTCTCTTCTCATCTCCATTTAAAGGTTCTGCTTCAGCAGCTCGGATTCGAGTCTTGTTTTCTTCCCCAAAGTGTTCTTCTTAAAGTGATAGGAAAATTCCAACTAGGTTGTCCTTCATTCCCAAACTGCACATTCCCCTCCCCAGACATTCCAAAGAATAACAACATACAGTATTAGGCAAAGTAAGCATGATACTCAGTGTGAGTCATCAGTAAATGGGATAAGAATTGTAAAACCCTTTATACACAGAAAGGTACTCTTGCTGTTATAAATCACCATAACGATAACAACTTCCTGTTATTTGTAATTGCTTTGTTTTTATTTTTAAATGGAGGTATCAGCCAAGCAGTAAGTACTGCTGAGAAAACATGGATAAGGTTTTAAAATGTCATGACTTAAGAACCTCCTAGAAGAGGATAATGCATTATTAAGCAAGGAGATTATCTTTACTGAAGCATATATTATTCTTCCTGTCTCAGACTATCAGTGTTTTGTGGCCATGTCATTGCTGAACTAAAGAAAAGGGGTTTTGTCTTCTAGTAGGTCTTTTTTTTTAACCCATTTTTGCCCGGCCCACAAGTATACACATTTGGTCCCAGTTGCGTATATGCAACATTGGGCAGAAATGGCTTAATGTTTTTTAGGGCCCAATCCTATCCAATGTTTCAGGGCTAGTGCAGTTGCAATGCAGCCCCAAGGGTAAGGGTAATGTTCCCTTACCTTGAGGAGACCTCTGTGACAGCTCCCCCACTGCAGAATGCGGTGCACAGTGGTGTAGCTAGGTCATTTGATGCTCACGGCCCATAAATTTTTCACACCCTCATATGATAAAATTATGTATGTATTTAATATTTTTCACTATTTTTACACCACTCTTCCTCTAAGGAGCTCAGTGTGGTTGGCATGGTTCCTCCCCTTCTTTTGTCCTCACAACTCTGTGAAGTAGGTGAGGCTGAGAGTCAGTAATTGTCATGACATGCAATGAATAGTAATAACGGCCATAAAATAAATGCAGTGAATATTTTCCCCACAAGCAAATTTTCAGTGCCCTCCCCTGCTATTGCTATTGCTGCTGAGCACATAGTACTCAGTGACATACTGCCCCTTCATCTGAAGGTTCAATGTAGCCATCATGGCTCATCTCCACTGATAGACTATTGTCCACCATGAATGTTTAGAATCCACTTTAAAAGTCATCTCAGCCAGTGTGCAACAAAACCCGACCTTCCCGCCAGTGGCATCACTAGGCTTGGTGTCACCCAGTCTTTTTATTTATTTTACTTTTTATTTATTTTACTATAAAACAATGCAGGTCACCCAAACAATCAGTAATCAACAAAAAAAAGAAAAAGAAAACAGTGGCCAACTTGATGACACTCACACAACTGAATAGGAGTCGGAGTATTAGCTGTGATACATGGAAAAGGGAGCTGACCCATCTTTTTGGTTCCATGCTATGAGGTTCCATACCTCATTAGCTCTCAGAACACTCATGGCACAATCCTAACCAACTTTCTAGCACTGAGGTAAGGGCAATACAACTTTGAGGTAAGGGAACAAACTTTACTTTATCTTGAGGAGGCCTCCGTGTCCACCATCCAACTGCAGGATGTAGCTCATGCCTCATTGACACAGCTATGTCAGTGCTGGAAAGTTGGTTAGGATTGTGCCCTCAGACTCATTGCTCAGTTTGGAATTAGGGAAATCCACTTTGGGCGCAGTCCAAACCCACGCTGCAGCAGGCAAGCCAGGAGGCTTGTGCTGCATCCAACGCATGTTTCTGACCAGCAGTAGCTCAGCCTCATTGGTCCATTTGAGTTACAGAAAATCACTTTTTGTTACATAAGATAGTTGTATTTTTATTTTCTGGTTTTTTTGGCCATACTGTTTGACAGAACATAGATATTTCACTCCGGTTTGTTTCACTGCTTTCTGCTGTAAAGTACACATCAACTGATATATAACATTATGGAATTATTCCTAAAAAATGTGATTTCTGCCATTTTGGTCATGAGTGGTGTCACCACTCCACGGGTGGCAACTGGGGCAGTTAGCCCCTGCTCCTGCTTACTATGCCACTGACAGCGCATGCCCTGTTGGAACAGCTGCATCAGCATTGGAAAGTTGCATTGGATTGGGCCCTTAGATACTGAAATCAGCACTGTTCATTTGCAACAACTCCAACAGCCAGGGTCACAGTACTATGTACTGGAACATTGAGACAGTTGCCTGCTGCAAGAATTTGAGTTTCATTCCTAGTTCAGTGGTTCCCAAACTGTGAGTTAGGAGCTACAGAAACCAGACAGTGGAGTCACAGAATCCTTACAAAAAATCTGCCACTCTATACAACATACAGGTAGCGCCTTGGTATCTGTGAGGGATCTGACCCCCGTGGATACCAAAAACCGTGGATATTGAAATTCATGGTTTGGGCAGCATTAAACCCTCTGAAGGTGACCGGAGCTGTGCTCTGGTTGCCTCCAGAGGGTTTTCTGAATCCCTTAGAGGCCACACATGCCCACCCTTGGCCTCTGCAGGCTTTTGAGTAGCCCTGGAGCATGAAAAACATGACTTCCTGTTTCCCTCAGGATACAGGAAGTGATGTTTTTTGCCTTTGAAAGGCATTCTGGGGCCCAGAGAAGCCTCTGCAGGGCTCAGAATGCCTTACAAGGACAAAAAATGTCAAGTCATTTTTTTTGTGCTCCGGAGCCATTTGGAAGCCTGCAGAAGCTGCAGGCTGACACGTGCTGCCTCTGCAAGCTTCAAAAAGCCCTATGGAGGTGACTGGAGCACAGTTCCAGTCATCTCCGGAGGGCTCAGGTTGGGTCCCATATTGAACCAGATCCATGGATACAGGGTCTGTGGATATGGAGGCCCCGTCTGTATAGAATTGCAGCCCTAATGGGGAGCTGTGGCCAATGGCCCAGTAGGTCAAGGGAGCCACCAGTCAAAAAAGTTTGTGAACCACTGGTCCTAGTTCATACAATAGCAGAATCAAATAGTAAAACTTTACTTGGTCTACTCTAAGCTGCCGGTGCAGGGGGTAGAGAATTCTGGAATGGGAGATTGTTTTCCTTTGTATCTAGAGTTTTTTGTCTATGAACCAGTTTCAGACATGCAATTTTTTTAAAGGTGCCAACAGTTTTTTGCTTTTTCTTTTCTTTACAGGGGAGCATCCATAGAGGACCCCATATGGAGCCTGAAGTGATGCAGTTCAAAAAGAGTTTCACCACTTGGTTCTGCAATGAATTCTGTAAATTGCCTGCCAGTTGTGGGCATGTGACATTCATATGGCACCAAAGAACGCATCAGCTCCTAATGCATGCAAATGCAGGGAAGGGAGAATGTGGCAATATAAAAAGGATGATCAGGTATCAGGGTGTATCAGGCTGAATACACATGTGCATGCAGAACACTGTTTTTCATAAAAGTAAACCAGCCTTCACGGTCTTATTTAAATTAGGATAAATATAAAATGTTGGAAATGTGGATAAGCCAAATCAAAGCCCCAGTGAGATCATCTTCAAGCTATTTTAATTCTTCTATTTTTTAATCACCCTTAGGCCCCAATCCTCTGGGGGGCTTGCACAGCCAGAACTTATGTTCCAGTAGCACAAGGGCCTTTACAGCTGTTGCAAAAGGTGACATGACATTTTGCACAGCTGGTCCACTGCTGTAAGTGGCTGCACATCAGCAGCCCATCAATGACTGCCAGAGTTTGTGAGTCAGTGTGGGGATGGGAGGGAAGTGTGGAGTGGGTAGAACAGGACAAGGAGAGGGTGAAATGAGGAAGAGACTATGGTGGGGAGGAGGGCTGATTGAAGCCAGGAAGGGGCTATTAGCAGCACTGGTGCTGCCACTATCCTATCCCCTTTCTGGTCCTGGTGCACCTTCAGGTCCACTTGGACTTGTGCCAGCAAAGTAGCTGGCACAGGTCCGAGTAGACCCAGAGAAGCAGAAAGAGCTTAACCGCAGGCAAGGAGAGATATGTTCTCTTACCTGGAGGAGACCTCCAGAACTGCCTCTCCTGCAGAAAAAGCAGAACACATTCTGTTAGCACAGCTGCATCAGGGAAGGGGGTTTCAATAGGATCGGGCTGCCCATCACCTTCAGAATGTATGTGAGAAGTATATGACTCTGCACTAAATCTTTTCCCAAGGACCTCTGAGTAATGAATGGGAAAACTCCCCCACTGAGTTCCTTTTCCCATAAATCACCAGAGATGTTTTATCTGCTTCTTGCTCTACTGCTTGCTGTCTGGAGGCCCCTCTGTGATGGACAGCATTGACTGGCTCTTATTTATCTGGTTGCAATCTGTGCAGCTCTCATGACTATACAGAACATGTACTTCCCTTGTCAGTGTTATTTGACAGTGAGTGCTTAATGGCAACAAGTAGTCCACACTTAACTTTTTGTGATGGCATACGTTTTAAGGCTACACGGTAATTGAATTGCCATGTGTTTCTTTAAAAAAATAAAATTCAGATTTTAACTTGACACAGTCTGAGAGCTCAGGGCAAGAAACAAATTAAACACAACACAATCAGCGGCAGTGACTGTGAGCTGATGTGACCCAGGGCTTTAACCCATTTCTGCCCAGCCCACAGGTAAACACATTTGATCCCTGTTGTGTATATGCAACATTGGGCAGAAATGGCTTAACTGTGTTTATTGCTCTTTCCATGCCCCCTTCCCACAGGGCCAAGAGTTCAAATCCCACCTTCTCATACTAAGAGGGCACCAACAAGGTCATCTACCTTTAACATTTGGCTTCTTGGTGGAGTGAGCAGTGGAGTGCTCTGGACTCTGTGTCTATAGTCATTTGTGCCACTGATGGGCACCTCCTGCTAGAGGGGAAGGAGAGGTTGTACCTTAAGAAGAGCTCTGCTGGATCAGTCCAGTAATTCTTGTAGTCCAATATCCTGTTTCCAACAGAGATCCATCAGATGCCTCTGAAAAACTGAGGGGTGGCTCCACAGGTGGAGCCTGGAGGTGCCAATGCCCAGCAAACCCCTGATGCAGTAAGGCAGTGATTTTCAACCTTTTTCATCTTATGGCACACTGACAAGGTACTAAAATTGTCAAGTTGTCACAAAACTGATGGTGTGCCTTGACAATTTTAGTACCTTGTCAGTGTGCCATAAGATGAAAAAGGTTGAAAATCACTGCCTTACTGCATCAGGGGTTTGCTGGGCATTGGCACCTCCAGGCTCCACCTGTGGAGCCACCCCTCAGTTTTTCAGAGGCATCTGATGGATCTCTGTTGGAAAGAAAGATAGTCACTTTGCTCTGGGTGAAGGGAGGCATTGCTGGCTCAGAGTGAAGCCTTTCTAAGTTCCTGGAGACAGACTGATTGATGGATTGTCTGCTTAATGACATCACAAAGGTCAACAAGGCTGTTTTTAAATTACCTAGCAATGGGACATTGTTTTTTAAATAGATTTGCTTTTGGGAACAGAACCCTCAAGAATAATGAGAGTCAACCTATATAGTATTTTATTCATCCTTGTCAATTAGCCCCTCCTTCCGCTTCCTATACATGTCCTTCTGATGTGCCAGCTCCTCAGAAAATTCCTTGTGGAGCCAGCCTGGTTTCTTTAGACAACAACCTCTTCTTCTTAATCAGAATCATTTGAGATTGAACTTTCAATTCCTTTCTTTTAAGAAACTCTCATCCATTCTGTACCACCTTATCCTTGAGCATTTCTGCCCATGAAATTTGCTGAGTATTTCCCTCATCTTTCTGATGTGAGCTTTTCTAAAGAACAAGGTGGCCGATTCCAAGGTGCACCCAGCTGTCTTCCATCTCCATCTCTTGAATCCCAGGAGGACATGGTAACTTGCTCCTAAGGTTCCCTTTGCCTTCACCTCATCCCTATCCCCGGTTCTTCCCCATTGTTGAGGATGAGGTCTAAGATAGCTGGTCTCCTGATTCCCCCTTCTACTTTCTGGAACATAAAATTGTCAGCAAGTCACATCAAGGATTTATCTTGGTATGTATTGGTCTGTTCTGAAAATACTGTCTTAACTAGAAAGCAAACCTCTAGACAATATCCAGAGGTTTCAAGTTACTGGAGGAAACTTGAGGAGCATTTCCTCAGACTGTTTAGCTGACTATCCACAAAGTCAATTTTACAAGTATAATGTTGCCCTTGACTGACTGTGTAATAGTTCCAATTCTCTGGATTGAAATAGCAATATATTACTTTGCATTAAGTGGAGGAATTTATTGTTTGTAGACAAAGATATGGGTATTAAGTCAAGTAAGGGCTTTGTGCCCAGTGCTATGGTTATAAAGACAAGAAAGTCATTTTGCTTGTACAAAAGAGGAAGAGATGAGGCGAGAAATAGCAGGTGGAGCCAAACTGCTTCTTGAAGATCAGGAAACTGTATCGGTTAAAACCACTCCTTCTGCCAGTACAGTAGTATGTGTTTGCTTCACTGGGACAGCAGGGTGTCAAATCTGCCAATTTTAAGTAAGGGGGCCACTCTATTAGTAAAGAGAAGAAAGGATATTTGTTAACCAAGCAGCTTTAATACTACTACACTAATTAAAAATAAAATAAAAGCACGGCAGGGTGTCTGCCCATGAAAATGAATCAGAAAAAGGAGGCGGTAATTACTGGCTTCATAAAGTTATATGAAAGAGTTTTAGCAAGACTGGAATTGCCAAGGAAACCCAGTCATGGTCTCACAGAGCTCCTGCTAAACTGAACAGGAAGGAGCTGCATGTTTATTTCACTGGGAACAAAGCCAGTAAAATATTGAGCACACGTTATATCTCACCTAATTTAAAAAAAACAAAAACCACCACACACATGGCCATTGCCATAATCTCACACTCTCTACTATCCTGGGGCAATTGCTTACATTCCTTCCTAAGAAATTCCACAAAACGTCGATTCTATCTCCTTGGAAGCCTGAGGTAACTGAGAACCACGCCCCAATCCCCAGGGAGCACTTAAGATACCCAACACAGAATTTTTCATGAACATACCTAAAGTTAACACAAAAGTGATCTATCTGTTGCTGTAGCTTCATAACCCAGTTCACCCATAGTGCCTTACAATCTGAGAGATATTCTTTGAGGTGTTGTCCAGTGTTTATGGTTCTGATCTTGATTTTTGCAAGTATATGTCTATGTTTAAGCAGCCTCTAACATACTCTGGCAGTTGCACACCTTCACTGGACATCTTGTCTTTTCTTTCTTCCTAGTCCCATTATAAACTCTCTTGCACTCTTCAAGAGTGCAACATGCAGAGCCAGTGCAGGACTGGTCTCAGAGGTCAGCCAAGGGTTCCCTGGGGACCCATCTAGCCAATTCCTGAAGCCTTCAGCACCCACCTGGGGAAGCAGTGGCACAAAGGAGAATGTTCTTCTGCCACACAGAGAAGAGTTCTTCTTCATACAACTGCTAGCATCCATTTTGACAACTGCTTCCTTCTCCCAGTACACATCCCTCTGACATACTAGAATGCGAGAGGAAAATAACAAACACAGCAGCCTCTACTCCTTTGCATTGGGTGCCCTTGTAAAATTCCATGATGTTCAGTTCTCAAGTCAGCAGCCAAGCACATTTGGGAATGTGGAAATGACACACAAGAGAGGACCAATTGCTATAGCTGCGCTTCCCCAATCCACCACATTGTCTTGTAAGCCATAGGTTGCTTATTGGGCAATAGCAAGGAGAAGTAGCAACAACAGTAGATGGAGTCTTGCCAGTTTTTGGACAGAGAATGAAGATAATTCTTCTTTGTATTGTGGTAGGGTGTGCTGAGACAACTGCATGTTAAGGGGGAGTCCCACAGTACTTGTGCCTGTGGCCCCTGAAAAGCTGCCACTGAGCTTCCTGCTTCCTATTAACATTCTGACTGCATCCCCCTACCATGCAGCCTGCCTGCCTGCCGCGTTCCTGTTCTAGCCTCTGAAAAGCAAGAAATGCCTGCGTGCTAATGAAAAAAGGAAGGTAATGGGTGCGTGGGCATGCATGGAGTGCTTCTTTATACAGTACATATAGGGTTGCCTCATATTCACAGTTTCTATATTCACGGGGGGGGGGGGAGGCCTGGAACGGATTCTCCGTGGATATGGTGGGATGCCTGTAGACCATCCTGAATTCCTTGGAGGAAGGGATAAATAAAATAACACAGGCCAACACACATTTTGCTTCCTTAAATGTTACACCAGTTCCTGGGTATATTTACCCAGCATAGCCTCATGAGGAACGGCCTCACATGAGGAAGCTGCTTGAACCATTCACTAATGAGGCTATACTATATCTCCAAAATTAGACGTGATAGGACAAAACGGATGCCATTTTTGGAATCGGCACCCCAAATTCGTATCAAACCACCATAAAGTTTGGGTAAAACTTTTCTGACCCTCAGTTTTGTAGGCCTGTGTAAATCCGTTTTATCCAAAAAAAGTCTGGAGTTATCCAGCTACCATACACCAAAATGGCTGATTTGTATCTGGCTTATTGTCTGGGTCCAGTAACTATTTCTTAATGAGGGGCCCTACTATTGCTTTTTAAAGAGGTAGGAACAATCCTTTCTAGAAATTGAACATTTACTACCCTGCTAACCAGGCCAGACAATGCTGTCTGACTCTGTTACTATCGGGGGCAAGGGGCACAATCAAGTGAGCACACGAAGCAGGTGTCCCCCAGAACTGTCTACTTCCTTTGCTGAAATCAACAAATTCTTCCAATCAACTGTAACTAATATGTCATTCTACTGAACCATTTCCTCATTTTTTCTTATGCCTTATCTCCTATCAAAATTGCTTTCTGTCAGCAAAAGAGAATAACTGGTGGTTTGAGGAGCAAAGTGTTGTGCAAGTTAAAACTAGGCGGGGGGGATAGAAGTTCAATGAACATTGGAAGATGCAGCCAAATGCAGATGTCTCTCAGCACTGTACTATTCTCATGGGATGCTCATGCACATTGATACACATTCCCATCAACAGCTAGCAATATTAGTCAACACATCCTAGTCCGCCACTACAGTGTGCATTGGTTTGTGCAGCTGCAATTTCAGGGTGTGGGGAAGAACCAAGAATCCATGTATCTAGATACTGTGTAGGAAATCAAGGCTATCTAAGACTCTTCCCATGGATATCTGAAAGCACAAAGAGGCAAAATGGAGAATTCCACACAATCAAGGATCGGTGGGTATTGTTGGCAACCTTCAGTCTTGAGAGACTATGGTATCGCGCTCTCAATGGTGGTTCTGGAACAGCGTCTAGTGTGGCTGAAAAGGCCAATTCGGGAGTGACAATCCCTTCCACACTGGGAGGAAGTGCAGTCTGTCCCTGGTCTGTCTCCCTGGCTATGGGCCTTCCTTCTTTGCCTCTTTGCCTCAGTCTTTTGGCCAAGTGTCTCTTCAGACTGGGAAAGGCAATGCTGCACAGCCTGCCTCCAAGCGAGCTGCTCAGAGGCCAGGGTTTCCCACCTGTTCAGGTCCACTCCTAAGGCCTTCAGATCCCTCTTGCAGATGTCCTTGTATCGCAGCTGTGGTCTACCTGTAGGGCGCTTTCCTTGCACGAGTTCTCCATAGAGGAGATCCTTTGGGATCAGGCCATCATCCATTCTCACGATATGACTGAGCCAACGCAGGCGTCTCTGTTTCAGCAGTGCATACATGCTAGGGATTCCAGCTTGTTCCAGGACTGTGTTGTTTGGAACTTTGTCCTGCCAAGTGATGCCGAGGATGCTCCAGAGGCAGTGCATGTGGAAAGCATTCAGTTTCCTCTCCTGTTGTGAGCGAAGAGTCCATGACTCGCTGCAGTACAGAAGTGTACTCAGGACGCAAGCTCTGTAGACCTGGATCTTGGTATGTTCCGTCAGCTTCTTGTTGGACCAAACTCTCTTTCACACACAAGAGAATTCCACACAATCAAGGATCAAGGATCACACAATCACATATCATTCATTATACCCATATTGACATATATTAAGGTTAGCTGGACAACTATAAATGATATCACAATGCTCTCATGTCACTGGCAAGGACCACACAATGAGTTTGGGTGGGTCTCATAAAAGTGGATAGTTAACTTCCTTTTACTACAATAATCCTGGTCAGTGATTTATAGCAAGAAAATCCTTGAGAGTTTCAATAATTGGAAAACAATATTTAAATTAGTTTGTTTTGCAACATAAACTGCTTGTAGTCCGCATCATTTTGTTTTGTTTCATTCATAATGTAGCAGCATGAAAAACAGAACTCAAAGATCCTTACTTCACATATAATCTTTGATTCAGGAAATAGTAATTACAGCTTGCTAAACCTGCCAAAGCAAGAAACAATGTGGGGGTGGGGGCTGAGATTTCATGCAGTTAATTTCCAACATAGGCAAAAAATCAGGTCACAAGGGTATTAAAAATTTATATCATGCTCGTTGACTTAGCCAGCAAACATGTATTTTAGGTCATTCAATCCAAACCCTTTTACAGACTGCACAGATCAGCAGTGTCACACAGTTAATAACCTATCTGTATAAATATCCATAAGCCCCACCTGATATGGAAGGAACAGTTAGCATTAAGAGAGAAAGCTTGATCTAACCATGTCAAGACACAAAGAGTATCTTGCATGAGACTGTCAGTTGCATACATGGGGATGTGGAATAGCCTGCTTTAGGCAGTAAATTCCGGAGCTGTTGCCATTCATCTGCCTACAGCCATGTCTAGGTTGTGTTGTGGCATAGAGAACAAAGATTTCAGGGAGTGGGGCGAGAATTCTAACACGGTTCAAAGGCCTCCTCTTGGATATATTATTTAAGATCAAATTACCCCCAAATGCATTTTAAGAGCATTTTTGTCAATTATACTTTTTAATTACCTGACAATAGTATAGGAGCTCCCAAGCAACAATCATATGTGGCCTAGAACATGGGGTGTTGCTAAACCGTCACCCACTCTAGAAGTTTCCTCAGAGTTGTTTCCTGTCACAGCCAGTTGGGCCTTGTTCAGATTTGTGGAGAAGCTTTTCCTCAGGCATTTATTATGCCTACTGTTAGTGGCTGACAAATATCTTTTCTGGGAGGAAAAGTGTTCTCAGCTTTCATAGAATTATTGGAACAAAACCAACTGTAATAACTCAGTAAAGGCTGACGAAGGAACGTTGTCAAGCAAACGTGGTACAAGCATGGTGCCAGAGATGGATTGTCTGCAGGTATGAGTGGTGAGAAGCTAATGTGTAAGAATAACTCTCTCTACTGCCACATCTGCTCAGCCATGTGATCAAGCATTGAAGACACAGGAGGTATTTGTTTAGAGATGCAAGACATTGCCTTACCTGAATAGGCAGTTTGTTGTTCATGAACTGAAAATGTTTCCTAAGCTGGAAGGACTGGAGCTCATTTGCTGTATTTTACATCAGCCTTTTGTGTCACAGCATCACATGGCTGGCTCATTTTTTTCCTGTCCATTACAATCCCTAAATTTTTCTCAGAAGTGCTGCCATCTAGCCACTTATGCTTCATCTTAAAAGTACTTTATTTTGAATTGCTGAAGACAAGTGTGTAACATTTTGGCATGCTTTGTGTATGAATCATCTTAGCCTCATATGTTCATTTTAGCAAAATTTGTTCATTTGGTTCTTTTTTGAAAACTTGAATGTCTCTGTCCAAGCTGACACTGCAGTACTTGGATAAATGAAGCTTCCTCAGCAGGCATTTATCATAATGACCAAGTGCAAGTTCATTTTCTGCAATTAACTGAATATCACCAATGGATTTGACACAGTACTATTATCTTCCCTAACCTCTCGAGAGCATGCTTCAGATGCCCCTTATCAAATCCAACACATTTCTTTTGTGCAGTCCATTGTAATTGGACACATACGTGCACGTCGTGATGCTTTTCTCTCCCAAAGCTCTTTACTATTTTCAAAATCCTGTGATTGTGAAATGAGACTCCTTCAAACCAGTGAGTTAAAATATGCCACAAGCAAAACAGAATGCTGCATCTCAATCAGATAAATATTCAGCCAGCCAAATCATTTACACCACTCAGCTTGAAAAGATCTGTCATCTCTCTCTCTTGGCCACTGTGAAGCTCTTTGCTGCCAGATGTACATGTTTCTTCAGTCTTATTTTTCCTCGTATTTTTCTGCGGCATCATTCAATTTCAAATGTACTATGAGAGCAAAGAGTACCTGTCTGGGTTGCCCCCTCAGGTTACACTAGACCCAGATGGTAAATCCATGTGATCTCTGGCAAGAAACCAGGAACAGAATTCGAAGACAGAAGGAATGAACAATAACTGACAGACGCATGGAGAATCTGGAGGTCACATTAAACACTAACTATACAGTTGATTGAATAGATGTATAATACACTCTGGGTCCCTGAGTTACAGACAACTGCATTAGCAGTTGCACAGGTGCAGTCCTTCTGTCATGGTGCTTTTGCACAGATATGATGTACATACTTTCTAACTTCTGGACAGATCTCTGGAACAGAACCAGTACATATTGGGAGACTTACAGCCCAGTCCTGTGATCCTTTGGAACTCATGTTCTGATGTGGTAGCATGCTTTACGGAAGTTGCAAAATGCAACCCACCATTCTGTGTTTGCTCACTGTGCTAGAAATCCACAGCACTCATACTGCAGCAGCAGTGGTAGGGAAGGGGAAGGACTGGGAGGACCAGGGCATTTCTGGGTAGGGAGGGGGGAGGAACAGGGGGAAGGAGGAGATGGGAGGGGGGAGGAACTAGGGTGGGGAGGAGATGGGAGGGGATGGATCTGGGCAAATTTTATCTTCAGAAGTTATCCCCACCTTTTTAAACCTCCCTGGTCCTTTCCTCTCCTTGGACATATGCCACCAAAATAGTTAGTGTATGCCTGAAAGAGACCCATTGATGATCAGACAGCCTACCAGGAGGTATGTGCAAAATGTTTTCACTTACCTCCTGCAGGTTGTCCAGTAATTCCCCCCTCCCCTACCATAGGATGCAGCACACACCTTATTGACATGGTTGCATTGGAACTGGTGGTGGGAGTTTTGTCTGTGAGTGTATTGTTCCATGGGTAATTCCACATGCTACATTGTAAGAAACATGTGACACAATTCTATACTACTCAGAATTAAGTTGCACTGAGTTCAGTGGGACTTATTCCATCCTAAGCAGGTACAGGCTTGTTGCCTACACAGAATAAACAAGAACTCAGGTCCCGCAACTAAATGTTGCAGCATGTACATCTTTTCTGAGAAATGTTGGAATACATCACATTACACATAGCCAGTTTGCAGCCAAAATAGCAAGGATGTGCTGCTTGTAACATTTAGAGAAAGTTTGAAAACTGCATGCCAGGGGTGTATGGTCAAGGTCAAGTGAGGCAGAGGCTCACCTGCCTCAAATGACCGAACACCCCTGCTGAATCCCCTGCAGGCTGCAGAGGCACAAATTGCTCAGCCAAGTGACTTGCTCCATCATTGCCTTCTCCTGAGATGGTCAGGGGCTTCCAAGAGGTCGAATCATCAGAGGGTAGGAAAGGAGATGGCTCCTTCCTCAGTGTTGTCAGCAGGCTGAAGGATGAGGGCACAGTGAGACTGCTCTCTTACCTTCCTATCTGTCCAGGAAGGTAAAGGCCAAGAGACTCTGTTTGCTCTTTTCTCATTGCCACCAAAGCAGCCAAATTTACATTCCTAACTGATCAGTAATGTAAAATAGAGGCAGATCAGGTAACTCTTCATTCAACACGAGGCAGTCCTGAGAAAGGCACATCCAAACTGTTTGGTGGGGGGTAGTGTGAGTATTCTCGCAAGTGTGTGAGACACACCTGAGCACTATGGGGCCCCAGTAGAGGGCTTTGCTGGAACATTGACTACAGAGTGAGGTGTCAGTTGTGGCTGCAAGCACTCTGCTCGCTGCCCCACTGCAGGGCCCCTCCAGGCCCATTGGCCAAATTGGTCAAATTGCCTTAAGGCCGGCCCTGGTGATGTCCATGTTGATAGAAGAAGTTCTAAACTGTTAACTAGAAAGAGGGAGCAAACCAAAAGTTATGAAGAAATATTTGCAATTGTGCAAGAAATCCAAAGGATCGAAAAGCCATCGTGCCTCCTAGAAACATTGCAATTATTACCCTTCCTTGTGTGCCTTTCAAAAGCATCACATGCAATGGTGTCCCCAAGTGCACTCCATCTCTTTCTCCTATGTAAATGAATGGTTGCCATCCACTACTGTGGATAAAATTTTAATTCTGCATTACTGTTATGGTGAGGGCAAAACTAACGCTGGTGAGCCAGGTCTAAGTGACAGGAATTCTCCAATGTGTCCCTGTGTGCAGACAGAGACACCTTGTGGTCCAGTGGAGATCCTTGCAATTTACAAGTCTTCCTTACATACATGCACTGCCTGTCACGTTGATGGGCACTTCGGTAGCATTCAATAATAAAGTGGTTTTTTCCCCCAAAATAGATGTGTCAAGGAGGAAGTTAGGCAGGAAAGCAGGCTTTATCAGAATGCAGAAAGCTTCTTCACTGAAAGAGTCTGCAGTGAACCTCCTCTTTACAGCTTCTACGTACAAATGGCACATAGTGGATGAAATCCTTCTGCAGTATTAGTGTATACAGAGTTCAAAAATGAACTCGATTCTTCATTGGACCAAAATGCAGCAATGCTGCCATCAAGTGGCATTCAAAAAACAGCAAGTAGGATTAAAATTCAAAATAGTCTCACAGCCCAATCCGAACACCACCACTACCACCGCCATCATCATCATTATTATGAATATTTATATATCGCTTTCCAACAAAAAAAGTTCACAAATCATCAGGCTGCACTGCTGGAACTGGTGTTCTGTCAGTGCAGGTGAGCAACAGTGCCTCCGACAGTGTTGCAAGATGTGACGCTATACAACATGAGATCAGACCACTGCAGGAAACAGCGAATGGCACCAGTGATGCCGTCCATGCAGCTTCAGCTTCTGTGGAGCCCCAGCACCAGTACAGTCAACGGTGGGGGCAGCCTGTGGGCAGGGAGGAAGTGGGAGGACTGGGAGCGTTTCTGGATAAGGGGGGATGAAGCGGGGTGGGGAGGAGGCAGGAGGGATGGGTCTGGCAGTAATTGTACACAAGGGATCTTACACCCTCCATTTTAAACCTCCCCACACCTTTTCCCTCCTCAGACATACACCACTAAATAGATGGCATATGTCCAAAGAGACCCACTGGAGATTACTGGGGAAGTAAATACAAAATAATTGTACTCCTGCAGGCTCCTGCTGCTCCATGGCAATCTGCTGGATGCATCCACTGGTCAGAGCTCTCTAATATGGGATGGATGGCACCTCAAAACCCCAGCCCAATGTTCAGGCCACACCCTTCTGGCGTTGGGATTCCAAGGGCATTTGCAGCTCTGTTTCTTGGGGTGTCAGGTTCTCTGGGTATGCTCTTATGGTGGCCTCCAGTGGCCATTCCAGAGCTGCCCAGCATCTTCCAGCTGCTAATGCTGCAGCTGCTGACCCCCTGTTCCTGCTATTGTGGGGGAGGAAGCCCAGCCCTCTTGTGCTGCACGTGGGTTGAACTGGCTCAGCTGTACAACCAAGCAGCTGGAAACCCTGAGCTGGCCCTTGGCTGGGGTCATAGCATGGCTTACATGAAGCAGCATTCCTCATTGTTTACTACCATTGCAGAGACTGTCGACCTACAACAGACATGCCCATTCAGGAAAGGTGTGCCACAGGCACATTGACCTGAATGTCAGTGTTCACTCTGGAAGGCTGTGACAGTAGCTTTGGCCACTGGGGTGGACTATGAGATGGCAGTGTCATAGTGCCATCCTTTATCCTTGCCAGAAGGATGGGCAAGAGCCTCTCAGGCCCTTCTCCGTTAGGACCTGATCCTGGGTATCAACAAGTTGGTGGATGCATTTGGGGCTTTTGGGTGGCTACTAGCTGGGAGGCAGCTGTGGATCCCATCTAGCCAACTCTGCATTGTGTATATTGCAGTATATTGCACAATAGTGAAGCCCCTCAGTGGTACAGAGTCTTTTGGGCCCTCCATGGCCTCCTGCAGTGCCCATGTGGGCTCCCTCCCCCAGCCAGGGTTCAGCTGAGCAGCCAGCCTGGCTCTGCCACTGCATGCAGTGGGCAATAGTGAGCATCTCTGGTGGTGGGGTGGGGGTGGACCCTGTTCTCTTGGACCCCATGCCTATCCCATCCACAGGTCCAGCAAGGGGGAGGAGGAAGGGAACCCAGCCCCCTCATGGAACACTTCCAAGGCTGGCTGGACATGCCCTTGTTCACCATGAAGCTGGCCATGCTCCAGCTTCCACAGCTGAAGAGCCACTCCAGGTGCCCATCAAGGAGCTACTCCTAGTGCCAGCTGAGGGGCCAGTCCTAGTGCTGTCCAACATATCAGCTACCAAGCCAGCCCAGGTGGTTGCTGGTGACTACATGGTGCACCCAGCAGCCCCATGTACAGGGGCCGCATCCTGTTCAGCAGTTGTCTGTAGATGTGGCCTACCTATGGGCCACATGCTCAACCTATGCTCAACCTATGGGTTGAGCAGGCATGGATTGAAGTTGGGCAGCAGGCCACTGATGCTCGGCATGTGGGCTAGGCCCAGCTCCTCTGAGCTCTGGACTGAGTGGCACAGCAGGAGGAAATGTTTCTGGTGTCCATGAAGTTCCCGTGTGGCAGGAGCAGGCCTTCATGGATGTTGTTGCCCTTCTCCAGCAGCAGAATGAGCTCATGGGGGAGAACAACTGCCTCCTGTGCATTGTGGTTGGAGAGCCACCTGAGGGTCAGGCATTGGCATCTGCGAGGGTGCAGGTGTCAAATGTGGCTGCTCTGTATGCCAGCTTCCCTGTGACAATTGGATGATGTACAGAGTGCCTTGTATATGGGGCTGGATATGGGGCTGGATTGGGCTGCCAATTTCTGTATACTGGGCTGTCTGTATACATATGTGCTCAGGGCTATGTTTCTGAGTGCAGCAGGGGTATTGCCAGGCTATGGTGTGGTTGCTGGGCCTATAGGTATGGACTGTAGGGCTCTTCCAGCAGTGGGTTGTGCCTTTGTTGGTGCCTGGCAACAGTTGCTACGGCGGTTGTTAGGTAGGTATGCCTCTGTTGCTACAGATGTGCAGTCCAGTTTTTAAACTTCTCCTGCATGTTGCTTGCTATTCTGGCACAGCTCTAGCTAGTGAGCTGGCCCTTTCTAGCTTTTAAGGCCTTTGTGTGTACTCTGCATAGCTGAACAAGGTCAGCATAGGATACAGCACTCTTATTCCCTTCGCATATGATGGAAGCTGCACCAGCGGCAGGGTCCACACAACATTGGTGCAGAAGTTAAATACAGTTGGGCCATAAGATTTCCTACTCTTATTCTAAGGAAGCAAGCAGCTTCCATAATGCTTCAGGTGTGCACTTTAGCCTCCCATCAATTCTCTGAGGAAGGTTAAATTGAAAAATCATAGGGAAATGTTGAGTCCATCCAGGAAGCTTTATGGCCAGCAAGGATTTGAAATGTGATGGATCTTCTATAGATAGGCCCAGCACTATATCCACTGCATAACAAAGGGCTAGTAACACCTTCACTTGAAGAAAAGACAACACTGGTACAGTGGGATCTGCACACTTGTTATACCATCCCTCTCGGTCTGCCAACACAGCCTCATTCTGGGTTCTGACATATAATCCCTCCTGAATCTAGTCAGGAGACAGTTGCTGACCTACCATAAGGTCCGATGAGGCAAAAGCCCCAGACATGAGGTGCTAGGATCCCACGGAAGCCTCTCTGAGGCTCCCAATGGGGGCAGAAACTGCTTCTGGTTTCCCAGAAGCACAGTTTAAAGCGTTGGGAACCTCACAGAGGTTTCTCCCACACAGGTGGAGGTTGTATGAGGCTCAGTGAACCTCAGGAGAGGGGGGTGGATTTATGTGGGGGAAGGGGCGGGGGCGCCATCGCAGACCTTTGCCCCAGGCGTGGAGCTGGGGAGGTCCGCTGCTATCAGGAGATAAATGAAAATGCTGAGCTTGGAAACATAGATGAAACCTATTGAACTATCCTTAGAACAGGCCCTCTAGTACCAATCTGCGGAGAAAATTGAAGAGGGATTGACATAGACACAAGTCAGAAAACATCAAAGGGAATAAGAATAAACTAGTATAGCTTCATGGAGAGAGAAAAAAAAGCCAGCAGATTCTTTCTCAAGTTAGAAAGATGAAGGCACTACCAGAGCAAATAATAATAAAAATAATAATAAAAATAATAAACAGTATTTATATACCTCTTTTCAACAAAAAGTTCACAAAGTGGTTTACAAAAAAAAAAATCAGATAACTAATGGTTCTGACATATAATCCCTCCTGAATTATGAATTGCTTCATCAGCCAGGTATCTTCCTGAATGACAGAAATGGTTTACATGGTTTTCCAGAGCTTGTATAAACATAAAAAGAACCCTGCCAAGGACTAGTTCAATAGCCATGCTTGCACTCTCCTGAACTTAGTAGAGCCCTTCATAGTATGCACTCCAGCTGGGCCTCCATTATTGCTGTTTTAAGTAGCCTCCATGCACTATGGAGAGATTTGACCCTTTTCAACTTTCCCTTTCAGTTTCTTTCGAACTAGTCTCCTAATTTTTGAGAAGGCTGCACTTTGGACATTAAGTGTTATTGTGTGAATTTTGCTTGATATTCCCCCTCACCCGACATGAACAAAGAAACAGATTGCAGCAGGGTTCTTGTTCCCCCCAGTGATTCTGTAACACTTGCATCCCTAACCAGGTCCTGAGTAACACACAATATAAAATCCACACAGTGGCATCACTAGGACTCATGTCACCCGGTGCGGGAGGCCTGTGCATCACCCCATGTATTGGGCAGGGCAACGCCCCAGGTGGTGGGCGTGGTGATGTACCATCACCCTGCCTCCACTGTTTTTTTGGCTGTACCTTTTGTTAGAACACAGATATTTCAATGTGGTTTTTCACTGCATTCTGCATGAAATTACGCATTGATTTATATGAACATGATGGGATTATTCCTCCAAGCTCTGATTTTAGTGATTTTAAAAACTTGTAGAGTCTCACACACACCCACCCATGTCAACTTACTAACAACTTATTGCAGCAGTTCTCAAACTTTTAGCATGACAATCTGTCCAGGACTCATTGGAAGTGATGTCATGGCCAGAAGTGACATCATCAAGCAAATTAAAATAAATAATTATAAATAATTAAATTAAAATAAAATAAATAATTAAATAAGGGGGAGCCAGTCCTGTTCCACCAAGTGGATCTACTCAGAAGTAAGTCCTATTGTGGTCAATGGGGCTTACTCTCAGGAAAGTGTGGGTAGAATTGCAGCCTGTGAACTCAAGCCTATGCATGTCTACTCAGAAGTAAGTTCCATAGTGGTCAATGGGGCTCACTCTGTAGTCTGCCTGCAATAACAGCCCCCCCAAAAGAATCAGTGAGATTTCCAGCCCTCCCAGTGCCCAGTTTAAAGTTCTTCCATTTCAGGCAGATCAAGATAAAGACCCTCCTGGCTTTGAAAGTGCAAAATAGAAAACTTTTCCCTTACCAGCTCAAGCCTCATTTTTGTCCTTTTTAGGGGGGGGGGAGGTTGCCTTCTGGAGCATCTCCAGCTCCATCTGATCCAGCCAAGGCACGTCTGCCTACTGGGGGGGCACACAAGTTGAGGCTGCTTGGCTTTCCATTGGGCTCAATAGACTGCAGCTGGGAGGGAGGGACCTCCCTTTTGTGTTTTTTGTGGCTGCATTCATTGGATCAGGACCATTCTGACCTCCTTGGAGTCCTCTCAACTGCCCTTTCCAACAGACTACTTGCAAGTAAATGCAGCCACGTGGCTTCGTTTGGGCTCAGACTCAGACTTGCAGCTGGTGTTTTTTTGGAGGCTGCATTCATTGGATCGGGACATTCAGGAGTCGTTGGATTCCTCTCAGTCTGCCCTTTACGACTGACTATGGCAAGTACGCCTACTCACGAGTAAACACACAATACTGCTCACTTTCACTTTCCATAGGGCTCCATGCATTTTTTCCTTCTGGGTTTTTGGCCATAACTTTTGAACGAAAGGAGCTATTTCAATTCTGTGCTTTGCACCGCACTCCGCTGGCCATTCCACATCCAACGGTGTATGGCATGACAGGGTAGCTCCTGAAGCTGTGAAGTTGGCATGTCACCCCCCTCCCGCGCATCACCTGGTGTGGCCTGCACACACCCCCCCCCCCGCACCCCCTAGCGACGCCAGTGAATCAACAGTCATCTGACCTCTGGTTAACTCCAGGACTAGCTGGAGTTAACCAGAACAGTCATTTAGCTTATCAAGAAATCCAGTTTCTTTTTCATGACTGCCAGTCAATGTTAGGATAATTGAAGTTCTCTGCTATCACAGTAGTGTGTGTCATGGATACCTCAGTGACTTGTTTCCTCATATCAAGGTCTCCTTCAGATTTTTGATCCAGAGGATGATAACATGTCCCCTATTAAACTTCTTGGGTTTGGTAATTTCACCCACAGCAATTCCATGGAAGAGTGGTGGAAGGCCTATGTATGTTGAGAAGTTGGTAGTCTGTCCAAGTTCTTCCCAATGGTCAGTCCAGTCTTTCACAATTCATTAGTTTTGCACCTGTTAGTAAGGATGCTTCTCTTGTCTTATGACAGGTGTGGGCAAACTTTCAGCTTTAGGGATCTTGGACCTTTAACAATTGTGTAGGAGAGAGTTCAGCAGGTTTAGCTTGTCATCAGTGAAATGCACTCGCTACACTTGCTGAAAGTCCCTCTTTTATACAATTGTTAAAGGTCCAGGATCCCTAAAGTTGAAAGTTTGCCCAACCCTGCAAACTTTCAGGAGAGGTTCTTAAACTTAACAGGAGAGGTTCTGGGCGCTAAGCCAAGGTCATGCACCTGGATGATGTCACATCTCAGCATCGGCTATTTTTTTCTCATGAAGCTGTATAAAAGGAGGCTCAAAAATGCCATTCATCAAATACCAGTTGTTTCACATGGGCCACATGCAAATCTGCCCATGAGAGAGACACGTCCAGCAAAAAGAGACACCACTTCTTTTTAGAGGGATGTTAGAATGCTGTACTGTGCTTTGTCTGTCTGTGGGAATTGATGGTTGCCCTGGCTTCTGCCTTTCTCCTATTTTACTATGGCTCCTGTGTCTCTGCCTGGATACTCTAGTACAGTGGTTCTCACACATGTAGCACTGGGACCTACATTTTAGAATGAGAATCTGTCAGGACCCACCAGAAGTGATGTCATGACCGGAAGTGACATCATCAAGCAGCAACATTTTATATCATCAACAAGATAGCAACATTTTATATCATCAACAAGATAGCACATATATAACATTTTATATCATCAACAAGATAGCAACAATCCTAGGCTGCAATCCTGCCCATACTTACACAAGAGTAAATCCCATTGACTATCATTGTTAAAAGTATATACTTAGTAGCCTGTTAAAGGTACAGATCTGTAACATTTCCCAAAATGTAGTTACATACCATAGCAGCCTCAAGTCTAATATATTAAAATAAGATATTTAAATGAATGGGGACCCACTGAAATTGGCTTGGGACCCACCTAGTGGGTCCCAACCCATCGTTTGAGAAACACTGCTCTAGTACATCTCTACCCTTGTCCCATAGGGATAAATGGTCCCAAACAGGATGCCCCTTAGCTCCTGTTGGCTTTCCCCCAGAGATCAGTTTAAAAGCTGCTCTGCTTCCTCGTTAGTGTTACACTTCAGCAGCGTAGTTTCTTCTCAGTTCAAGTGAAGCCCATCCCCTCTTGGACAGACCCAGCTTGACCTTAAACATTCCCCAGAGCTTTCTGTAATAAACCAATATATTTCATCCAGAGTTCTGTCAACGAACCTTATTCATGACCTGGCATGACTCTGGCATTCTAATCCCATGAACTTTTTCTAAGTAGACATCTGACCGTGCCAAGCTATTTAGTGTTTCTGCAATAGAGGCAAATATTTTCTTAGTGCAAAGTTAAAACAAACATTTTGTTTCTGATCAGAGATATTTTTGGATTTCAACATCCAAACCTTTTATGGAGGCAAAACCAAAGAGGGGAAAGAAATATGAAAAAAAAAATTAAATATGCTAAAAACTGAAAATGTTTTTATCTGAAAATATTTACATGAAATATCAGCTATATATTTAATGTGCACCTAAACAATCAATTTGTTTTTGTACTGAGAGAATTATAAGTGTTGAATCAGGACACTTGTTCAGAATGGTAAGAGGATAATCCCAAAAGATATGCAAAACATTCCAGTATTAGTGAAATCTGATGGTGGTCTGGGAAGCACGGGGGGGGGGGGGAGGACCTGGATGTTGCAGAGCAGCCTGGAGGTGCAGAGTGTGCAGTGCAGAGCCTGGAGGTGCAGAGTGTGCATGTGATCTGTCACTGAGGTCCTCAGGAGCAGTGAACAGGCTGTATCACCACCACAAGATGGGGCTGCAGGTCAATGATAGGGCACTTTGCGTTCAGAGACTTCCAGATTTGGTTCTTAGTGTTTCCATGTAGGGCTGGAAAAAATTCCTGTCTAAAACTTTGGAGAGCCACTGCCAGCCACTAAATCTTGAGCTAGAGATGCATCAACGGTCAGACTCAATACAATGTGTTCAGAAATACTCAAAATAGAGTGCCTGAGTACACAATGTTGCTCTGTTTGATATTAGAAAATGGCTGTTGTGGACTCCAGTAGGGAAAAGTGAAGAACTACCCTTGGGGATGGTGGTAGGCAAAACCCACTCAAATGTCAGATGAACTTTCAATGAGAAGTTAGGTTTGCCAACCCTCCAGGATTGGCCTGGAATCCTCTAGGAATCAGCATTAATCTCCGGCTGACAAATGAAAGCAATGCTGGAGATTTTAACAAGGTGTCCTTGTCTAACAGCCAAATACATCATGCCAGTGTTTCTCCATGCTGGCACAGTCATAGAAGTCCAGCCACTCATAGATGAATCATAGATGCTAGCACAGGGGTGCTCACACTTTTTTGGCTCGAGAGCTACTTTGAAACCCAGCAAGGCCCGGAGATCTACCAGAGTTTTTTTTTACAATGTTCGCACCATCATAACATAGAACATTTATGTGTACAATGTATGTTGGTGTACCTTGAGCCCCACTGAGTATAACAGGACTTACTCCTGAGTAGACATGCCTAGGATTAGGCTGTGAGGCTGCAATCCTAGCCACACTTACCTGGGAGTAAGCCCCATTGAGTACAATGGGCCTTACTCCTGGCGTTTCCTCCCAGAGGCACCTGAAGGGGGGGTCGGCACTCCGCGATCTACTCATTTTGCCTCATGATCTACCGGTAGATCGCAATCCACCTATTGAGCACCCCTGTGCTAGCACATTGCTGGGGGGAAAATGTAGCTTGGCGCAACTTTGCCAGTGGAGAGGCCAAAATAAGGAGGAAACACAGATATGACAAGGGTAGGATGAGGAGTGGTTGATGTATGTTATATCTTAAGGGTCTTTCAGATGACAGACACATCCTCATTCTGGAAAAATGCTACAGCAGTAACTTAGCTGGAGTAGGAAGAAGTAACCAATAAGGAATAATTGGGAAGGGAAAAACACCAGAAAATCCCATCTCCCACTACCCATTGCCCTTCCCACTAGGGGTATACCCAGGGTGTGGCAAGGTGGGGGATTTGCCCTTGGTGTTACTTGAAGGGGGGCACCAGATGCAGACTTACACAGTGGCAGAACACCTCCCCCCCCCCATCTATGGCACACTATGGCAACACTATGCAGAGAGGGTGTTTCTCTGCAGAGTGTGTGTGTTGCATTCGTTGCCTGCATTTGGGCCGGCCCACCCTTCCAAATGGGGTGACATGGCATGGGGCGACATGATGATGCAGGGGGTCACATTGCTGCGTCACCACATCACACAGCTACAGGTGCCATTAAGCCCCAGGTGCCATCACACAGGACAGCTGCTTCCCACAGTCTACACCTGGCAGCTAGTCACAGTACACCCACACTAGTAATAGCCCCTATCAAGCAGACTACAGCTCCAGAGACACTATGCAGGGCTTGAGGCTATTCCTTTCTGGCCTCTCAAAGGAAACTTTGATGATGGGAACCATGGTGAAAGGGCACTTGGCACACATAGGAAGCATTTTGCACAAATGACCTCTTGTCCCTCACAACCAAATATCTTGCCATACATATTTAACACATGTCTTAGAAGTATTCTGCCCAAGGAAGGCACTTAACCCTAAGTCAACTGAAACCTCTACTGCACCACCCCAACAGGGGAAGGACAATGTACCCCATGCAGGTAAGAAAAGGTTGTTACTGCATCTCTGTTTCACATCTCTACCCCCCCCTTCTGGTCCCTCAGGATTATCACATGTGCCTCTGCTATGAACTGTGTTGCCTAACCATTCCTTCTGTTTGCAACAGCTAAGAGATGGGAGTGACTGCTCTCCTTTGATGAATACCACAGACCCCAGCTATTGGCTCTGCTTGCCAAACACTCATCAGAATCCCTTTGTTTTTCAGGACTGCAGCATTGCCACAGGGGGTGGAACAGTCATGTTCCACAGCAGCCACCTCCAGGTCATGTTCCAAACCACCATGCTTTCACACACACCCCAATACAGGGCAGGACAGCATGTACATTCTGGTAGTACTTCGATAAAACAAAAAAAAAGTGTCCCTCAATGCAGAGAACACGTATGACTGATGCTGTTGTCCAGTCCCTCTCACCCCCTCTGTGTTTCTCCTTGCTCCCCTCAGGCAGCTATCCCACAGGCAAAGACACCAGACAGCCACCAACTTAGACCCCAAGGAAACTCTTTGGCCTGCCAGCTGACCTGCACTCATCAGTGTGACTCCAGCAGCTACTTGTTGAGATTGCTGGCCTACTCCTTCCACACAGGCCCCTGTGGCTTTGGAAATTCCATGGCAGACAGTGAACCAACTGATGTGGCCAGACATCACACCTGTTACTTGGCTGCCTGTTGGATAACTTGCCATGGTACAGCTGTCTCTCCTGTATCACTGGTAAGAAGTTCAATAATAGCTTTGGCTGATCACACTTGTTGCTTTGTTAGCATATGGGAATTCCTTCTTCCCAGCCTATTTGTTTTTACCTTAGCAGGCCTCAAGGGGGAAGGGAACTCAGCAGGGGGGAGGGGCCTCTGGTCTCAGGATCAGCAGGGTGATTCCCTGACTCCTTGTGCTCCAAGGTGGGGACACACTCTTCCATTGTCATGAGCCACCTGTTCTCTGCTGCAATAGTACATGGAAGACAGTGGTAGGGGGACAAAGAGGGCACACTGGCACATGCCTGTGATGATGCAAAGGGCTGGGCATGTGTGGCAAGATGGTCAGGCTATTGCAATAGGCACCCTATGTCACATGCCAGCCTAGTGATTGGCCCATGCAGTTCTCCCTCTGATAGGTCCATACGCTACAGCATCCTAGCCAGGTGTCCCTGTTTGTGGTAATGCAAGTGTTAAATACCAGATAAGGTAGCCCGTGGCTGTTTCTTGTTTCTAATAGTTGGGCGATTAGAGAGTAATTCTGAGGACTAGCTGGTGTGGGCTGCAGACTTGGCTGCTCCTTCTCTTTTTTCCCTGCCATGGATATTTTTGGCCAATCATGCAGAAGTTGAGTGCCTTGCTGGTTAAGGCCAGCCCCTTGGTTGGGCTTAAGCCCATCTTGCCTGAATCCCATGTTTGAGCACTGAGCAATTAGCACCTGCTTTCTATGAATGCTGTTAAGGTTCCGCTTGTGACTTGTCTCCATTCCTTCCCTGGCATAAGGGTTCCTTCAAGCTGGCAAATGCCCCCAGATAGACCCAAATCCTTGTTATGGAGAAACTTGTGTATTTGTTTCCCATGAAGCCCTCTTCCAAAGAAGCTATAATTCTCTACTGAAAAAAAGTATTGTTTGGATGTTGCAGTAATGATGCTCCAGCATCATGCTGATGATTCAGTGATGTCAGGACATTGCTCCATTGATGACAAGCAGTGTCCAGGTTTCCATGGGTGATGTTGCCTTTACTGGGAAGGGCTGTGCCAGCCTGGATGGTTTAGGACATGGTGGTAATTTTATTTTATTTACAAACTTATATCCCACTTTATCTCCCTAGTAAGCATTGCACTGGCATCAGTGTGCTGTTGGCAAGGCATCTGAATAGGATTGGGCCATTAATGAATTTTGTCATGTTGTGGGAGAGATCTCCAAGAGTATCTTCAGTTAGGCTTGGCAACAATTTGATGTGGCCACGGGGGGGGGGGGGGGAGAGGCAGTCCCCAACTCCTGCTGGAACTTACTGAAAGTGCCTCCTTGCTCTCGAAGGGAGTTTTCTTGGTCTTTCCCCCTGTTCCACCTACTTCCGTGCCCTTGTCTTTTCATCCCTTTTTGTTCTCTTGCCTCTATCTTCTCTCCTCCACCTTCTTCCAGCTTGTTGTCCTAGTTTATCCTCCTTGAGCCCCTTTCCATCTCCTTTCCTAGTAGCTCAGCTCAGGCTCCTGATATCTTCTGTCTCTTCTGCTTCTATTCGGTTTCTCCTGCTCCAGCCTGGCTGTAGCTGCCCGCTGCTGCCACAGAGGTGTTTGGTAGTGACATCTCTACCAGTCCTCATGAGGGCTTGAAATACTGCACCTTGACAGCCAGGGTCTTGCACAGTGCTTCAGAACTCAGTGGATTGGTACAATATCTCACACAGACTTGATAAAAAAAGTAATGGGGGAACAAAGAATGTCTGACTTTCTGCTACACTTCCCCTGTGTGTGTGTGTAAGGATTTGCAGGTGTGTGAATTTGGGGATTTTTGTATCTGGTCTGGAGATAGATGAAGTATCTAAATATACTTCTGTTTATTCACAGAAAGGCCTTTGCTTCCTTCTCCTCTCTTTATTCTCTCATTTGTTCTTTCTCCTCCTCCTTATTTCTACTGTCCTACCAGGACCCTCTATGCAATGGCAGAGCTATATCATTTGATGTCTGGGGCCCATATATTTTTGTCAACCCATGACAAAATTAATTTATATTTTTTCACATTTTTATACAACCCTTCTTCTAAGGAACTGTGTGGTGTACATGTTTCCTCCCCTTTTGAACTCCCAACAACCCTATGTGGTAGGTGAGACTGAGAGATAGTAATAGGTATGATATGCAATGAATAGTAATAATGACCAGAAAATAAATGCAGTGAATATTTCCCCACAAGCAATGGATGTCCTCCTCTACTATTGCTCCCCTGCACATAGTAGTCAGTGACATACTGTCCCTGTATCTGGATGTTCAGTTTAGCTATCATGGTTAATTACCACTGATAGACTATGGTCCACCATGAATGTTTAGAATCCACTTTAAAAGTCATCTAAGCCAGTGTGCAACAAAACCCAATCTTTCCACCATTGGCATCACTACAGTTGGTGACACCCGGTCTGGTAACTCATGGTATCCCCCCATTAACTTTATTTGTTTTACCATGGAGCAGTACAGGTTACCCAACTAATCAGTAACCAAAGTGGTGATACTTGACACTTAAACAACTGAACAGGAGTTTGATCATTAGCTCTGATACATGAAAAAGGGAGCTGACTCATAGTAACATCTGATTGGTTCCATGCTGTGTCATAACATCTTGTTAGCTCTTGGAACACTCAGACTCATTGGTCAGTTTTGAGTTAAAGAAATCCACTTTTTGTGACATAAGGCAGTTGTGTTTTTCTTTTCTGGTTATTTGGCTATAGCTTTTGATAGAACACAGATATTTAAGTGTGGTTTGTTTAATTATATTCTGCATGAAATTCCACATTGAATGATATATAACATGATATTACTCCACTATTTCCACAATTTTGGTCACTAGTGGTGTCACCCCCCCCAAGGATGGCACCCTGGGCAGCCCGCCCTCTGCTAGCTACACTTCTATGGAAGTATATGCAAGCCTGTGAATGTGTGTGCATCTGTGTACATGGAAGTGTGCTTTCATGCATACATGGTAGTGCATGTATAAACATGACCCTATTTCCCTCCTTGGTATTGCCTTGATTAGCCTCTTTCCCATCTTAGCCATTTTTGACCTGTCAGGTAGTTGAAGAGCTTTGACAGGGGAGGGCAAAGGAAGGGATGTGATGTTACCTCCCCCTGCATACACTATGAATGGCACAGGCCCCTACCATTCACAGAAAATGATTTAGGGCAAGGGTCTCCAAACTTTTTGGCCAGAGGGCCGCATCAAATATCTGGCATGGTGTAGAGGGCCAGAAAAAAATTTAAATATAAAATTTATATAAATAAATTACAGATGGAACTTAGATGAGTGAATAAATGAATGAATGGGCTCTCTGGCCCTTAGAATACCCTTCAGATGCAACCAGAGCACAGCTCCAATCATGTTCGGTCAAGTGAGCCAAAAACTTTCAGGGGACAAGAGGCTGGCAGCGGGTTAGAGAGAGGCTTGCCACGGCCGCATCTGTCCCTGGGGTCAGGGTTTGGAGAATCCTGGTTTAGGGTACAATCCTAACCAGGTCTACTCAGAAGTAAGTCCCATTTTGTTCAATGGGGCTTACTCTCAGGAAAGTGTGGTTAGGACTGCAGCCTTAGTGTTCAGTGTTATTCTGCATACAGGGAATTACAACTTCTAAGTTGTTTGTTTTTATCATCTTTTTTATAGGTAAGAAAACAAGATGGACTGAGTTCAAGGTGAGTGCAGTGGTCAGTCACTGGGAGACGAAAGCTATTCCACTTTTCCTACAGACTGGAAACTATCCTGTTTCTTTTCAATGAACAGAATTGAGTCTGGCTGGTGTAATATGAAACAAAAACATCTTGTTGCTGAGAATAAGTTTGTTTTTTCTCATTTTATGCATACCATTTGTTGTGTATTAAAAGCCTAGCTTTGCTAGTCTGATGCAAAAAAACAAAAACACAAGTCTTGTGACAGCAGAAAGAGGAAAGCTTAACAGATCTATTACTGCACAAGCTTTTGTGGTTCTGGGTTTACTATCATGATGTATGCAACCAACTTTCTATCTATCTATCTATCTATCTATCTATCTATCTATCTATCTATCTATCTATCTATCTATCTATCTATCTATCTATCTTTGTTGTTGGCAACCTTCAGTCTCGAAAGACTATGGTATCGCGCTCTGAAAGGTGGAAGCTGCCCAATGAGATGCAATGATCTCTCCCACCGTCGGAAGCAGCCCCTGGCGTCACGCCCTATGCCAATCGAGCGAAGACTTATAACCGGTAACTGCTGCTTCCCGTGTTGTGCCGACGCCATATGGCGAAGTTGGAGTGTCCTCTCCAGTGCGCGAAGCCTGGGTAAAAGAAGGTATGGAGGATAGGCTGTTACCCATGCAGCAAATCCCCCCTCTCCACGTTGCTGAAATGGTCCAATGGAAAGGCAGAGGCCAATACGGTTGGTTCCAATGGCGTCGCAGGAGTTGCCAGAACGTGACTGTGCTCAGCCATGAACTGCCTCAGGGACTCCGGCTCCTGATTTTGCCTCAAGGTTGACTCCTGAAGCCTTTTCCACAACTGGATGTAGCCACAAGGCAGTGAAGGTTTGGAATCAGAGTTTTCCTTCTCTCTATTAAAAGTTATAAATGTGAAGTCTTTAACGAAGTACTCTGTGGTGTTGTTTCAAAATCAGTATGAAGCGGCACAGCACTTATTGCACATTTTTCGACCTTGGCATGCCTGTTCTAAAACAAATCACTGTAGTTACAGGCTGAGACACTCCATTTAAGACGTGTAATTCATGAAACAAACGCTGTCATAGAGAAGTGCCTGCTATGCATGTCTAAGAAGTCCCAGTATAGTCAGTGGAGCTTACTCTCAGGAAAGCGTGGACCCTGACAGCCCAATCCTATTCATGTCTACTTGGAAGTAAGTCTCATGAGAGCCAATGGGGCCTCCTCCCAGGAAAGCGTGGCTGGGACTGCAGCCCGAATCGAAGTCCCTTGAGGAGAGCTGGGGCGAGCCCCTTTCCGTCCTCCCTGCAATGTGACGCTTCCCCTCCTCTTGCCCCGCCCCTTGCGGAGCTCCGTCCCCGCCCCTCCCGGCTCTCCCCCTCTCCTCCGCTCCAGCCCCGGCCGCGCAGGCGCAGTGGGCTCCCCGGTCTCTGCTCTTCACGCCGGAGCAGCCTGCGAGCGACAGCGGCGAGACTTGCGTGGGGGTCCGTGATGGAGCTGGTGGGGACACAGCAACAGGGGCCCGCCGGGCGGAAGAGGCTGCCCAACCGGGACAGGCCCACCGCTGAAGACGACGCCCTCAACCAGATCGCTCGCGAGGTGAGGCGGGCGGCGGTGGGTGGGGCGCTGCGTCTCCCTCGTTCAGCACCTCAGCAGCCCACCCGCCTCTCCTAGCGAGGCGGGGGGGCCGCTCTCCCGAGGGGGCGGCAACGGTCACGCTGTGGAGGTGCCGCCTCGCGTCCCCCCCTCGCTGCTGTCAAGTGCCCCGCCCCCGCAACCCCCCCCCCGCCTCGCTGCTGTGCATCGACTTCCGGGCGGAGTCAGCGCGCGGGTCCCGCCAGCCTTAGAAAGTCCCGTGCCCGACGCGCAGGCTGCCTAACGGACTCTGGGGCTGGGAGCGCGCGCACGCCCAGCCCTCCCCTCTGGAATGAATGGGGGGAGCGCGAGGGGTTCTGGCGCGCCGGCGTGTGCTGGGGCACGTGCAGGTGGTGGGCAGTGGAGGGCATCCTCCCCAGCTAGCTAGGTGACTTCGTCTCGCGTGGCAGGTGCTTGGGCCCCGCTGCCTCTGGCCGGCCTGCGTGCAGCTCTGCCCTTCCTCTCTGCCTGCCTGCCTCTATACATTGCTGTCTTCTATGCATTGCTAGCGGGTCACAGAAGGTGCACTAAAGGGAAACTGGCCAACTTTCCAGCACCGGTGCAGCTGCAGTACAGCCCTGAGGTCAAGGAACAGGTGTTCCCCCTTACCTTGAGGAGGCCTCTGTGCCTGCCTGCCCGCCCACCACAGCATGCAGTGCACACCCCATTGGCACAGCTGCGTTGATGACCACGTGTGGTCATGTTATCTGAGCCGGCACTGGAAAACTGTATAGCATTGGGCCCTCACTCCTCAGAGACTGACAGCACTACCCCATGCATGCCCCTCCCCCCCAGAAGCGTGTCCCATTGAGTTCAGTAGGACTTCCTGCTGGTGACTGCACCTACTGCTTGGTAACTGTGCACAGTATCCAATTGCAGCTTCAGACTTCTATAAAGCACATTAATGTCACTGCTGTGCAACCCCTCATGAAGTCTATTTGCTGGCTTTTGGCTGTTGAGGTCTTTCAGAGCAGTTTGGCATGTGGCAGGTACCAGGTGATAAAGTTCAGCTCCATGCTATGAAAAGATTCATCATGAAATAATTTTTATAAATTGAACCTCTGTTAAAATGCAGGAGCAGTCCAGATTGGTGTGTGTGTGTGTGTGTTATCTTGGCCGGTTGGAAACTGTAGGAGGCAGGAGAGAAAGAAAGCAAACTGTCTATGTTAGCGAGAGATTTTTGTTCTTTTTTTAAAAAGTGAAACACTAGAACATCCAGCCCTCAACACCATTTATGTACTGTGCGCAATCCCTGATCATACTTCCTCTAATCAGTCTCCCCCCCCCCATTGTGTCATAAGTACTGTTGTTGCTGTGGGAAAGAGAACCGCCCTCTCTGACCTGTTTCCCAAAGATGGTAAAGCCCTTGTCCTAGCAACAAATGTCCATACTGTGTTTACTGGCCAGCCTGATTTGTGCATCTCCTTTCTGTTACTGTATCTCTCAAGTTCTAGCACTGTGTGACATACAGGCCAAGAAAGTAGTCCCTTGTAAAGTCTCTCTCTTGTATTCTATATTCTCTAGCTTTCTCTTGGAGAGTCTTCTTCAGCTTAGGTTCAGGCTACTTATAACAGTTTTGAGGAATATGAATTTCATCAGTTAAAAGAAAAACTTTTCAGTTCACAATGTGTTCCTTGAATAAAACGTGTTGAGTATATGCAGTTAAAAACCACAGAAACTAAAGCAGCTTCTGAACAAATTTAATAGATTAAGCGTAATCTGGTCAAGTTGCATAGCTGACTTGAGAATAGTTGTATTCTCACTTTTTGTATTGTTGAAAGCTTAGCGGTTTGCTTTCTCAATGGAGCTGGTTGTAATAGCATACTTGTACTATATTTGCATATCTAAATAGCAGCAAATACTTGATAGGGTACTTTTTATTGCAGAAAGATATGTCTGAAAGTCTTTAGTAATCATTAAATTGTTTTATTTAATGAACTGTTAAGAGTTAATGTGGGAAACGTAGTGCTTCTTTGCAAAAAAGATATTCATAGTACTGTAAAGAGAAACAAACGCTATTTGATTAGTGTTTGTTTTTTAATGACACACAAATAAATATCCATATAAATATCTTGATGCTGTAAATACAGTTCTCTCTCTGTATCTTCAGGGGATACATTCCTATTGCCATGTACTCCCAAAACCACAGATAGTGGCAAATCCTATACAGGTGCCACTTTGCAACTTTCCAGCTTATGCTGGGATCGCATAATTGATGACCACGTGTGGTCATGTTATCTGAGCCTCCCAGAGGCTCTGCAAGGCTCAGACTGAGGGAAATTGCGTCTCTTGCGCAATTTCTAGTTTCCTCTGTGAAGCAAGCATAGGAGACAGCAACAGGAGGGCAAACAAAACAACAACAGATAAGTCATGAGCACGACGGGGTGGGGATTTGTGAACCATGGGTAACAGAAATCTTGGAAACCAAGCCTGCAGATACAGGACAGGGGGACTGTATATCCATATCAGTCTGTTCCAGGTAGTAACATTATTGCAAGAAAAAGTTTAAAACATTCTAGTATTCTTCAATTTTGGATGGAGGGATCCTCAGATTTAATCCAATTTGATATTGTGAATCTTATAATGGTACAGTATTGCAAAGCACACTGCAGCTATGTAACACTGCCTTTAAAGAGTCAAGAATAAAAAGCAGTGGAGATTTGCTTTTAATTAGGACATTATATATAAATTAGACTTGGGAGACACTGGTTGCATTCAGAAGCAACACCAAATGACAATTTGGTGTTATAAATAGCTTTGAATCCCCTCTTATAGGAGGGGAGGAATGTGACTTGTGGCAAACCATAGTTTGCCATTATGAGCTAGGATCAAATCGGCTCTTGGGATTCTGGTTTGCAATTAAACTGTGATTCATGCAAATCACAGTTTGCTGGGTTCAGATGCTGTCATAAGTGAGATAAAACCAAAAAAATGGAAATGTCCTCCCCTTGTGCACAGAGGGAGGGGAGGAGAAAGTATATGACTTGAGGCTGCTTGTGTTCATAATGCTAATGTTTTAGTATTTATATCTGAAAGTAGTCATTATTTATGTGATAGTGAGCAGATTTGAGTGAGATAGTGTGTAAGCTCTTTACCACAGAAAAATCATGTCCTTTTATGACCCCATAATGTCATGTAACAAGTGGTCAATTTATGAGGCACAGTTATAAATTTCTCTCTCTTTTTATTGTGGTTATGCCTGTTACTCCCTTGAGAGAGCACAAGTTTTCAATTTCCAGATATCCTGAGCAAGTGTAATAGTAGCTGTGGTAAGGCAGTGACGAATGCATTGTTCCGAAACCTGGCTGTGGGATGGAGAAAAGTCAGATATGCCACTACAGTGTAACAAGTGAACACAGCCTCAGATGTTACTCTTTCAGAATCAATTAAATTTCCAAGACACAGGATCTTTAAATTTCTTAGTCCTTAGATCTGATCCTGATGTCACTGATGTCAACATGAGAAATTGGTGTCTGAAGTTGACCCTATCTTGATCCTAAACAAATTTAGCTAGAAATAATTGTATTTACCTAACATATTTATGCCCTGCCTTTCTATTAATATTCTCCAAAGAAGCTAACATAAATAGCTTAAACCATAAAATTATAATAGCAGCAAATTGATAACATAAATGATTTTATACTCCTCCTTTACCAAATGCTCAACCAAATAAAATGGTTTTAACTTTGCTACCTGAAAGAAAGGAGAGTGATTTCTTATAATTAATTGATAATTGATTTCCAATGAAATTTACTCCAAGTAACATGTCTGTTTTTGCAACCATTATATTTTTATATAATATTTATATTATATTCTTGTTTGCATCCTTCAGTCTCGGAAGACTATGGTATCACGCTCTGAATAGTGGTTCTGGAACAGAGTGTCCTCTCCAGTGCGTGAAGCCTGGGTAGATATGTAAGATATGGAGGATAGACTGTTTCCCATGCAGCAAATCCCCCCTCTCCACGTTGCTGAAATGGACCAATGGAAAGGCAGAAGCCAATACAGTTGGTTCCAGCGGCGTTGCAGGAGTTGCCAGAAGGTGACTGTGTTCAGCCATGAACTGCCTCAGGGACTCCGGCTCCAGATTTTGCCTCGAGGTTGACTCCTGAAGCCTTTTCCATAACTGGATGTAGCCACAAGGCAGTGGAGGTTTGGGATCAGAGTATTTCTTCTCTCAGATGAGCTGCCTTCCCAGGCTATCGAGTCCCATCTACCCGGTGGCTGTTTAGTCGCCTCTTACGACAGGTACAGCCAAACTAAGGGCCTATTCTTACCCCCAGCCTCCAGGGGATTTATATTAATGTTTATATTATATATATCCATTATACTGCAACCATTTTGCAACCCTAAAATGTTTGTTTGTTGACATATGGTTTATAGGTTTTGCTAAACCAGTTTGTAGGGATTGAAAACTCATTGTATTCCAAGTGAATTCCTGAATATTCTGTGTTGGGTTCATGACTTTTTGAATATGGTGTATTGGTCAAGGGGTTGAACTGGGAAGATCTAGGTTTTAGTCATGGTTTAGCTCTGGAACTCAGTGCTGATCTTGGGCATGTCCATGCGTTTCTGCCTAATCTCATAGGGTGATAGGTTAACATAATCCCATATAACCTAATGTGTGTTTCTGCCTAATCTCATAGGGTGATAGGTTACCATAATATATATATATATATATATATATAATCCCATATAAACTAACTCTCCTGTACAAGTATTAATATTTTACTGCTGCATTTTTTTGTTAGCAAGAAAATAAAATACAATTATTTTATATAAAATAACTGTGCCTTAATAAAATACATCCAGATAAGATGGGCACCTTCCCTCCCTTCCCCCCCCCCCCAAACTGTCTGATCTGGTGAAATATACTTCCCCAGAATTATTATGGTGGTGACTAGCTATTCTAGAGTGACACTCATTAGAAGCTCAAGTTCTGAAACTTCTTAAGAATGTTTTCTTAATTCTGTAGAGTGGCCTGATACTTCATTTCTAATACAGTACTCATGAGAAAGTGGAGGCACAAGAAACCAGTATGCTGTGGGAATACAAAGAAGTCTTTTCTTCACAGTAGATTTAAAAAACAAGTCAATGTTTTACCAGTCGCTTATTTACCATGCTTCAGGGCAGCAGTTCCCAAACTGGTGGGTTGTGACCCACCAACTTGCAGAGTGCTGGCCTATGCCCCTTTAAGGGGTGGGGGCAGGCAGCATCATGATCCCCAGGATTGTGCTGCTGCTGGGATGGAAGGAGGGGTTTTACTCACTAGCAGGTCTGGCTGGCTTCTGGGTCGTGTGGGGAATCCCCTCCGAGCCCTCTGTGAGTCTCCCTAGGCCACCCCCACAGAAGCCAGCCAGATCTGCTGGTGAGTAAATCCTCCCCTTTTGTCCCAGCTGTGGCATGATCGTGGGGATAGTGTTGCTGCTACAACCCTGTCCCCACAAAAAGTGGTTCCCTCCTCGCACAGAGGACTTTGGGAACCACTGCTTTAGTGACCATGGTTAGAAAAAAATGATTAAAAGGTATCTGTCAGTTTTTCATAGCATCAAAGCCCTATTACCATAAACAAGTCAGTCTCACATACCTAAAATACTGGTGCTCATCCATGCATAAATTGTACAATTTAATTACTTCTATGTGCAATTTGTGCTGAATATTCTAAAATGTATTGCTGCCAATTTTCTTTAATATTAGCAGAATAAAGTGATCAAATTAGAAGGATCTGACTCATAGTTTTGCAAAAAGTACTCTTTACTTGCTTTGCTGCAGAGATCTGAAAGTTCTTATCACACAACACTTCAGAAGTCACAGGCCTGAGTCTGTGAACTATTTTCATTCTTCCAGTTGTTTATGCTAACTTTGTATTAGTTTTGCAGAGGCTTAAATTCTACCAGGCATGAGAATTGCTGAATTTAGAGAATGCTGATGAGTTTGACAAGTCATAGTTGTATTGGTCCAAGACTGTATTTTAAAAGACTTGTACACTGAAGCTTGGATTGAGATATGTCTTTATAGAGATTTCTTCCGAATGTATCATGAATACTGTGTAAATACACTGACTGAAACACAAACTTTTAAGTGTTTCATTGCAGTATTCATTGCAGTATTCATTGCAGTATTAACCATCCATCCATCCCCATGCAGAGGACGGCCCAAGATGGCCCAAGACGGCTTACAAAGCTTTATAATCAAGTACAACAGGTAAAAATAAAAACAAGGCATTAGAATGTTTGATTTTAGCATTACTTAGTGAAACATAAGCCAAAACAGAGCAAAATCTAACAAATATCATTGGACCAATGGGGAACAAATTAGTCCAGGGAAACATACTTCAGAGGGAAAATATCCACTCAGCAACCAAATGCAAGACAAAACAGGTGTGTTTTGAACCCTCACCGAAAAGCCATGAGGGCGGGAGTAGATCTCAGTTCCCCTGGAAGGGAGTTCCATCGTTGTGGTACCACTACAGTGAAGGCTTGCCCCTGAGCTACCACCCCCTCACTTGGGACAGAGGCTGCATTTTAAGTAGACCCCCCCTCAGATGACCTAAGAGTGCGATCTGGTATGTATGGATGAATTAAAATGCTAATGTTTGGTGGTAGCCAAAAAGTTTCAAAGGTTTGTACTTCTGGCTTCAGTATGCTTTGAGTCTACAGGATATGAGTGCAGTTTAAAAAGGAAACTAGCGTGAAGAAATAAGAGGAAACTGTATATAGTCACGTTGCATGAAGTCTTATTGCATCAAGCACTAACACTTAATTCTCCGAAACCGGTTACATGGTGGATTTCTAATTTTGTTTTCTACTGTGGAAATGTAGAATTGATAAAACTAAAGTGTCTTTCCATGGACTAATTTAAGACAATTGGTTTAGGAATTTCTGAGAATGAATGTCTCATTTCTGTACACCATCTGATGAACTTAGTTGTTCTGAGAGTGTGCTTTGTCATAATTCATAGTATATCTGTATGAAAAAAGTGCCAGTTATTTAGACCTGAATATGGATACAAGTTAACAGAAAGCAAAATTAGATTTTCGGAGTATAAAAGTCCTTGCAAGTATAAAACTAGCATATGAAGGGGCAGAGAAGTTTTTGGGCTAGCCTTATCCTGCTATACTAATTTTTAACTTATTGGGAAGGCTTTTTGTTTTTGTTTCCCTAAATGTCGGGAAGCATTCAAAAAGTCTGACTTTAATCACTTGCAGTCAAAAGTGGTATAATTCATTCTATCATCTTATTATACTGCATGTGTAGACTGGGGAAGGGCTCATAGTTACTTACACAATGTCTTGTAATATTTTCCGAGCATATTGAGTTTAAACATTTGTCAGATACCAAGACTGGTAAATACCTCTGCTGGGAGCTGGAGAGCACTGCCAGTCCAAAGACCACTGTTCTGACTCCTCAGGCAATTTTGTAATAGATCTTCTTAGTGTTGAAATCATTAGAATTCTTTTACTTTTTTGACTGGGTGTACCTGCACCCAGTCTGCAGTGTTTGTTTTACTTAAAGGTTCATGTACTCCCAGGCTAATTCTATAGCATGGTTCTCAGAGCATTCAAACCATGATTTTAAGGCAACAAGCATTCTATCTTTGAAAACAAAAGTGGCAACAGTTTGCTCTAATGATTATAGTTTGCAGGAAAGTTGTACAATAAAGCAGATTATACTGTTATTTTAAGCAACTGGTTGCTTGGAGATGGTAGCCTTTCATACTATGTCAGTAACATAGTATGTTGGTTGACACATTGTGGCAGTAGTGGTAAGAATTTTTTGTCTGGTGGCAGGGCTGCCATTCTTTCCCAGACACCCAGTACAGTGCTATGTTTATATTATGGCCCAATCTCTCCACCTCCACCCTGACCACAATAGAGGATTATCACAGCAGTGCAGTTAAGTAATGTGGTGGTATCCCAGCAATTCTTTCTTTCGGTAGTCAAAGACCACATTCTCTTTGTTGAATGCATCCAAATATCTACTGAGTTGATTCCTAGAGAAACAAATGGTTGTCTTTATCTTTAATTCAACTAGAGAGAGTGAGAGTGAGTGCATGCTTGTTGTGGCCTGAGATAGAGCAGCCTGCCAGGCAGAGTTTATAATCTGTGCTAGATGGACACAGTAACAGAAACTTAAAATAGCTTCCCTGAAATAACAGCTGCTATCTATTTTCTCTTAAACCACTTTTCAGAGAATGCTGGTTAGTTGCAAGAGGATGTTAATGACAGCTTACCTTGAAGTTCCTACTGTAGGTTTCTGTTCTTTTCAACACTTACATCAAAATTTGGTTAGGAGGAGAATTATTCATGGACTTTGGATAGTTCATGCCTGTGTTTATGATTTTGTGTGAAACCTTTTGAAGTCCCTTGACATGAGTATCTGACTTCAGTTAGTTTGATACATCTAAGCTTGGTTCTGGACTATTTAATTATTATTCCACCTTTATGCATAGAAGAGAATTTGAAGGGACCAAGATGACACTAATTTGGAAACATTTTCTGCTAAAAATTTTCCTGTGCATTGAAAAAAGATACTATACAGATTAGGCTGTTTTGACTGTCTAGGTTTGAATAACTTTGCTTTCTTCTGATGAAATTCTTATAGCAATTTCAAAATAAAAATTAGCACTGTGGGCTATAACAAAGAATTTGAATATTTACCATGCTTAAGCTGCAGACTTCTCTTATATATATTCTCTGTCCTTTGTCAGCAAACAATCTAATATCTTCAGTCATGTTAGAAAGTAGTTGCAATACTCCTGCAGGACTCTTGGGAGCAGTGTATTGTCCAGGCAGTTTATTGTCCAGGAGCCAGAGTTGTCTTGGACCTTTATTCTTGTTCTCTTTGACAGGTGCGGTGTGTCCTTTCCTGGTTCTTCCCCCCCTTCCCATCTTCTAAGCATGCAGACCTGTCTCCATGAGCTCTGACCAGCTGCACCATGCCATGGGATCTCAAACATCCATGTGGAAGATGAGGAGCAGTGGAAAATGAACCTTCTGTTATATCAGTGGCTCTCAAACTGCAATGTCATGACGCCCCAGCCTGAGGGCCCTGGACTCTGACCCCTTAAGGGGCGGTGGCAGGGGGAAAGCTAAGGGGGGGGGGTTCAGAGAATGGCATGGACATACCGGTCCCTGCAGCAGCCTCCCGGTGGTGTGGGGAGCCCTGCATGACTCGCTGCAGGGCTCCCCGAGCTTCAGAAAGTGGAGGTGGTACGCGATCGCTCCGCTTTCATTTTTTGAGACTCGGGGAGCCCTACAGAGGGTTGCACAGGGCTCCCCACACCTCCAGGAGGCTGCTACAGGGACTGATACGTACATGCCAGCCTCTGCATGCCCCTTAGCACCCACTGCTTCTCCCCACCCCGCAAGAACTTAGAGCAGCTCAAATTCTCCCTGAGAGTTGAGAAGCACTGTGTTATATGATTCTGCTTGATTGAGATCCCTTTTTTCCAGCAATTAATAGTGTGAATAACACGTTTCAGCGGGATAGCTGTGTCAGGGCTCAGTCCTATCCAACTTTCCGGCACTGGTGCAGCCACAGTACAGCCCCAGGGTAAGGGAACAAATGTTCCCATATCTTGAGGAGACCTCTGTGATTGCCTCCCCTGCTCCATTGACATGGCTGTAGCAGCAGTGGAAAATTGAACAGGATTGGGCCCTCAGTCTGTTGCACTAAAACACAGATTATTATTGTGATGAATTAAAAGACTGGTGAATTTGACATAGGCTTTCTTGGGCTGGATTTCATTTTGTCAGATGCATGAAGAAATACTGTGTGCTAGTGTGTTCTGGTCTGCAAAACATAAATTTTTATTTTACTTCAACATTCATGTGACAAAGGAAACTCTGGAGCTTAAAGCTGTAGAATGCTGTTACCAGGAAAAGCATTACTGTTGCAGCATGAGGAATGTTGGCCCTTTGTTACCTCTTCCAAGAAGTCAGAAACCATCTTCATTTTTGTGAGGAGTACCATTAGATGTTCAAAAAGGTAGTAAAGAGAAAATTAGTAAAGGTGATTTTGTTGGTAGATTACAGTTGTCCTAGTGGTTGCTCTGTCATGATGCATCATGGTTCTGGATTCCTAGTTGCAAACCCATAAGCTACACGTTGCCTCTCTGGCTTCACTTCTGCACTGTTGATATTCAGTCTTTTATGGAACAAACATGAATGGGGAATCTGTTGGTACTAATCTAGTGAAGGGTAAGGAGTCTGTTTTCTGCCTCCAGAAATAAGAGGAGATGAAATGCAAGGATTTTGTTGTAACCTTCAGTAGTTTATGAATGGACATACATATTTAATCTTTTCTAAAGAAGTAAAAAACTTGGTAAAATTCTTCATATGACTCACAGAACACTTTGGTCTTACTCAGAATTAAGAGAACATGAACTTAAGAAAAGATGTTACATTTTTTAATCCATTGGAGCTCATACCCAGTTAGCTGTAATCCCATCCCACACAAACAAGCTGCCCTGTCACTTCTGTCTTTTGGCTTTAGCAGCCTGATTTGTTGCTGGGTCATTCAACATGATTAGTGAAGTAGTTGCAAGGTCTGGACTTCAGCTGTACTAGAATTTTTATATGCCTTGCTGCTCTGTAACAGCCTAAATTAAGACTTCATTTTAAGAAAATAGCAGAGGGACAATAAGAGTGGGTTGTGGAATGTTGCCAGTCCTTGGTGATGGTTGTGTATTAACCAGGTAGGCTCTTTCCTATGAATAAATAGGTAACAATATTTAGTAAGATTTCTCTTATGTTTTTGTTGTAATTTGCAGATCTCAAAGCCATGTCTAGTATTTTTAGGGGATAACCCACTTAATAAATAGTATAATATTTATTTAAATATTTGCAGTGACATGGTCTGTGCCATAAGAGCTGCTAATTACCCGACTTGGAATGGCACATAACTTTTGAAGTAACGGGTGGGGGGGGAGTAGAAGGAACATGCAACAAACAAATATTGCTCTCTTTTCTGAAATCCATAGGTCCTATGATTTTAGGATTTTTAATTGTATTAGTTGAGTGTTTTAGTCATTTGTTTCTATACGCTATTCAAAAGGTCAAAAGGAGGGTGTAACTGGATTAAATGGTGAGTATTAGATGTGAAATTAGATCTGCAGAATAAAAATGATGCATCATGACAAAATTGGTTGTGGTACTAGTTATCCCATTTCACCTTCGTCCTCCATAAATCTTCTGTGATCCAATTTGGCAATCTGTGCATCACAACCCACCAGTGACTTGTGAGCCAATTCCTTGTGGGTTGCAAAAAGTTGCGGGCCATCACCAGCTGTGGTACTGCAAGGTATTTTGGGGTGCTGCCTGGCTGGTGCCAGGTAGGCATTCTGTGGCACTACCTGGCCAACATGACCAACAAAGTGGGTTGTGGGCTAAAAAGTTTAGGAAACACTGGCTTTCTCTTGGTTATAAACCCCGATAAATGGTAAGTGAAATCCTACTCCAAAAGTCACAATTGCAAGTAGCAATTATCTACAAAGAAATAATGCATATTTCAGCACCTGATTTTCCTCTGTACTAGTTGTGGTATCTTTTATACATCCTGGCCCTTTAGAGCTGGGTCACTGAATTAAACCCAGTCCTTCACATTAAGCAGAGTGGACTAGTAAGCTGAGGCAGTAGAATTTTAATGAAGACTACAGAGTGGGAGTAATACTTTTGAATCTTCTCTCATGCATAAAACATACTGTATATAGGAAAAGCAAATCAGGAAAAGGTTTGCAGTACACCTTTCCTCTGCTCACTTACTGCATATAGTGAGATTTTCTGAGGAAGGATCTAAAATAGGAATTTTCACCTGCAGTCAGAAGTAGAATAGCCTAGAAAACTGTCTAAACTCCATATATATATAATGCAATCTAATGCCCTTCTCACTTCTTAATCTGTGAGTTTGGAGTCTTCCGTGGGAAGAGTGGGTTTGGATGTCTAGTTGGAAAACTCATGTATCTGTCCACTGTCTGATATCCATGTATTTTGAGTCCTATGAGAAGGTGAAATGCTGCTCTAGATGGTTTGGGGGGGGGGGGGGCTCATTTGCCAGAGCTTGTCCGCCCCTTGTTTTCGGCTTTGAAGGGCAGCCATCTCCCCCTTGCTTGTGGAGAGCAGAAGAGACAGGAGTGAAAGCAGCTTTTGCTTGATCTTTTGCTCTGTGAATCTGATTGGAGTCTCTGGGGGAGGTGGAGGAAAAAGGTGCTGATCCTCAATTTGCTATCCTCAAATAGCACCTTTTTCTCCAGGCATGGAGAGAAAAGGAGGAGGTGATGGTAGCACCCGTTACACCTCCCACCCCTTTCTACCTCTAGCACCAATCTTAATAAGTGGGGGAAAGGATTGAAGGGGCTCCAATGGCAGTAGGTTGGAAGAAGGGAGCTCTCATCAGTTTACAGCCCCCTCCTAGTTGCCTATCTGTGAAATGCATTCAGTGGTACAACCTTATGCTTCTCTACTCAGAAGTAAGTCCCATTGTGTTCATTGGGGCTTACTTCCAGGACAGGGTGTATTGATTGGTGGTAGCACAAGTTATGTAATCAGTGGGTTGTCTGTAGTTGTAGTGGTGGTGTATGAACAAGAGCAAGACGAGAAAGGAAGAAGTGGATCGGATCGGTATGTGCCTCCAGCACCTTACAGGTCAAATTTCATTTCTTTTACATTCTTGTAACATACCAATTTTTTAAAAATTGAAATATTTGAGTGTGGATGTGATGTGGATGTGACAGGACGTGGGACAGCTCCAACAGTGATTGTACCCACTACTACTTGCCTGCTTTAGGGTACAATCCTATGCAAGGAGTGCAGGGGTCTTGTTTCTGCAGGTACGGGTCAACCCTCAGTGCATGCTGGCAAAAGCATGCAAATCCTGCAGTCATTAGCAAGAGCAAGAAGTTTATTGCCCTAAGTAGGGCGAACCATTGGGAAGCAACATCCACTTCTTTCAGCTGGCAAGTGCTGCTGAGATACATACAGACACAAAGTCTGCCAAAGGATGATTGGCAGCATCAGACAAGGAACTAGTGTGACTTTTTCAATGAATAAACCCCTGGATTGGAGTGAACATGTGGTTCTCATGAACATGCTCACAGATATAACTTTCCATGGAATAACTACATGCCTGGTAAGGGCCTAATATAGAAGTGCTACTTGATGTTCCTAAGATACCTACTTATAACTTGTGTATGGAAGATTTTAAGTTTGTGTTTTCAGAAGATGTGAACAAAATTCTAGATAACAGAATTATTATCTAGCTCCTTTTCACGATGGTTTCTGACTCAATTTGAGAATTAGTAGGCAATATGGACTTGAAGCTGGACAGGGAGAGTACATTCCTATTGACTCTGTTGACTTTTTATTATTTTTGATAGTATTAACTATAGTATGCTTCTGGACCACTGCACATGAAAAAGTCTTGGAGGCATAGTTTTGTAGTACTTCCAGTATTTTCTGGGAGGATTATTTTTCTTTTTTTGTTTATGAGGTTTTTCAGGGTTTCTTTTTGTTCTTCATATTGTTGAATGTCTGTATCAAGACTTAGAAACTAATTGGCTGCAAACAGCAGAAGAGAAAATATGCAAAATTTGATCATATTTTCAAGGTATGGGAGAGCTAAATTATCACAGGGCCAGATAAAGAACTTCTGCAGGCTGTATGTTTGACAGCCCAATATAAACTTATTTTTTAAAAATGCCTTTTATTCATTTATGAAACAGTCTTTTTCATTTTTTTAATTTAAAAACATTCTCTACTAAGAGTAAAAACATTACTCTAGAAGTGTTATATTATATCATATGACTGGGAAATCTTAATATATGTTTCCTGAGTGACATTGCTTAGACTGACAGGTCTGTGGTTGTCAGATGGAATGAAGTATGCATAAAGAGCTCAGACTGTGTGGCTTATGCTGTGCAGGGCTGAACAGCTTCCACTACTTCCTCTCAGAGTTACTGATTTTATCTGCTGCTAAAGGACGAGGTGGTGACTCACTCTTTTTAACAAATTAACTGCTTTTATAATGCTTGTGGGCCAGCTTTTATTTCCCACTGTCCTAGTTCAGATATAGATAAATTAAAATACTCTCTATCCTTGGTGAACAGATCAGACTTTTAAAATGTGTGCCTTTTAAAATGCTGGAATATGAATTATGTGCATCTGTAGGGTGGGGGGGGAGCACTTTAAAACTGGGTTAAGCATATGCTGGCCTCCTGGGAAGACCAGACTGGAAAGGAATGAATGGGTTGAAAAGTTTACTGTACCAGCAGTCTGGTTAGCAGATTAGCAGAGGTGACTAATTTCTGGTCTGCTTCACTATGAACAGAGGAAGGTCACCCTGAAGCAGAGTGAGTGAATTTAAGTAGCACCCTGGTGAAATCCAGTACTTTTTCTTGAATATGTATTTCTTTAAAGCTAGAATTTGTGTGATTTAGTAGGTGTGCTTTCTAAAATAACTGGAAACCTATAACCTAAGAATTGAGTAGCCTGTTGAAATCCCACTATCTCTTCTCCCTTCACCATCCCTTAAGATTGCCATGTGATAATACTGCAGTTTCTTCTAAAATACTCCCTTCTATGCAATTCTTAAAGACAAAGGAACCTGTGGCCTCTTAGTTCCTAGCTCATGTTCCCCTAACTTTTTTATCAGATTCCTGTATTTCATGGCGCTGCTTAAGGTGTCACTTTCCTTCTGTCATCTGAGCACTAGCAACCTCAGTTCCTAACTGCATGGTATATTGAATGTGTGGTTTGACCATTGTCTGCTTTTTGGAGAGCGGGTAGTAGTTGTTGTAAAGGGCCTCATGGGGAAGGGGACTGATTTGTCCCATGGTGTGGGGGAATGCAGCTGTAATTCTTTCCCTGCTGTCATGGTTCTAATTTTGAACTGGGATGTTCCCTGTGGCTGCTGTTTTTCCCAGTAGGGAAGTTTCAGTTGGTTCCACTGGGAGCTTCCCTCCCAGGAGAAATCACAATCTGGATTGAGAATGGGGTTAAAGAAGTCTCCTTCCTTCATGTCATAGTCCCAGTTATGTTCAGGCTCTGTGCAGCTCTTATTTACAAACAAAAGAATAAGAACTCTAGGGCCAAACTATGCATTAAACATACGTAGCTTAAGTTCACTATCTCCTAGGGCAGTGGTTCTCAAACTGTTTAGCACTGGGACCCACCTAGAATGATAATCTGTTGGGACCCATAGGAAGTGATATCATTAACCTGGGAGTGATGTCATGGCTGGAAGTGACATCATCAAGCAGAAATTTTTTTAACACCCCCCATATAACCAAATCAAATCAAGTAGGTAAGTGCAAGCTTGCACTAGATATAAGTTTTAAAATATATTTAAAATAAAGAACCCCCTAATCCTCCCAAGCAGTTACTGATCTATTTAAAAAAAAATCCCCAAACATCCTATGGTAGCATCAAATCTTATATATTAAAAATAACATATAGAAATGAATGGAACCCACTTGAAATTGGTTTGTGACCCACAGTTTGAGAAACCGTCTCCTAGGGCTTTCTCTTGCTCAGTATTCCAATCCTTAGTCTGTGCTGCAAAGGGTCTACGTGAAGTTTCAATCCCAACCACACTGTCCCTTCACACAGAAACTGGGCCACAAATTTTTTATTGCTGACAAAACTGCCCTCTCTGTAGATGAATGCTTAGGATTATCATATTACATATTAGGACTATCATATTAGGACTATCATATTAGGACTATCACAGGTGCAGCCTATTTATCCACGGATTTTTTAATCTGCGGATTTGCCTCAATGAGAATGGGGTGGGGGTACTGAAAGTCACACACATCTTTGCATCCTTTGTCCTGCATAGGATTCAAACATAGGAATCCATAGATTCCTATGGATCCATTTTCCAGGCAGCCCAAAACACTGCAGAAAGGCTCTGGCTCGCCCAGGCAGGGAATAGCCCTGCAGCCATGGAAGAGGTTCCCCTTTTGAAGGAACAGTAACATTCCTGGAGCCCCTGAGCCAGCAAAGAGGCTGAAGAGGGGGGCAGAAAACCCTGTGTAACCAGAGCACGTGCATGGAGGTGGAGCTCTTTCTCACTCACACACAGGTGTGTGGCAACACCTGTGTGATAGCACAGGGGCAGGTGTGCTAGCAACAGAGGGGATTGCTTTAAAAAACCCAGGGAGTGTTTCCCGAATTCCCCCCCCCCCATCATGCAGGCAATCACTGACACAAGCAAGCTTTCCCACCAAGCAAAGCATGAGATATAGCTTATGATCCTCTCCACACTTTCCTGGGAGTAAGCCCCATTGACTACAATGGGGCTTGCTTCTGAGTAGAAACGCCTAGGGCTGGACTCTGAAAAGCTCAGCATTCCAACTGTGAAAGAAGCTGGGCAGCTGGCAATGGGGAGGGCTCAGGAGGAGGAGGAGGAGGAGAGGGGATTGCTTTAAAAAACACAGAGAGTTTTTGCTGAATTCCCCCCCCCCCCAATGATGCAGGCTCTCCTGCTCCAGCAAGCCTTCCCAAGCAAGCCTTGGAGAGACAGGTGAGGGTGAGCAGAGAGCCAGACTACAAGTCCCAGAATGCTCTGGGGCAGAAGAGCTTCCATGATGGTGGCCAGGGAGGGCAGCACTAGGGAGCGAAGAGGAGGAGAACCTGCAGTGCTGTTGGGAGGCCGCCTGGGACACAGAGGATGAGGCTTCCCAAGCAAGCTCACTATTCCAACTATGAAAGAAGCAGGACAGCTGGCAACAGGAGGGCTGAGTACAGAGGGGAGGGGATTGAGAACAGCTGCCTTAGTTTCCTTCCATCCGGAAGTGTCAGGCTGCAGCGAATTTGTGTAACTGTATGGCATTTTTTGTTAATCGCGCAAGTCACGGCACAGAACTAACACAGATAAATAGGTTCCACCTGTAGTTCAGCCAGTCAGTGTTGGAGTTGTTGCCGCCACATGGGGAACAAATTGAGATAGCAAAATGCTGTGTTTTCACAGACTCTATTAATTTTACCAATTGTTCTTATGTAGGAAAGCAAAGACCTTGAAGGGAGGGAGCAAAACTTAAAAAAAAATTATTTTTTTAAATAAATGTAAATTGTAAAATGTTTTCAGGATTTCTTTGAACAGATGTATTAACAAATAACTGCAAAGGAAAATCTGATTTCATGCTAACCAATCAGCATACTATCAGACTGGAAAAAGGTGTATGAACTGTATGTTCTCTTAAATCGGAAGCATCCAGTTTGCTGGCAAGTTAACGTTAATTGATTGTTTAATGAGTACATGAACAAGAATCTTATTACACAATTAGCAAAGTGTAACTAACTGAGAATAATTCCTGCTGTCCTAGAGAAGTGTGATGTGGCTCGACACTTCTTAGAACAAGTGTGCAAAAGTATGATACAGAAAATCCCAGACTTAGGTTCTCTTTGCTTCAGACATTTGTCCAGTAGTCTGAACTGACAAAAGTTGGAACAGTGCAATTGCGCCAACATGAAATCACATGGCTGGATGGACTGCATCTTTGCGACAAGTGCTAGTGGATGGGTTTTTCACAATTATATTTGCCATTAAGATAATTCTTCCCATTGCCACAAGATTTGGTAGGGAGCATCTATCTGGTGAGGGTTATAGTTGGTCTGAATTACAGAAAAATTTGCTGAAGAATCACTGAATTATAGCAGTTAAGCATTTCTTTTATTGGAGTGCAAGGGGTTCCCTGTATCTGACCACTTTTGTGCCCTCCAAAAAACATAATTTAAAATGTTGCCTGAATGGGTTAGATAAGAGCTGTTTGCCTGCTTCCTCTCCATTGCATCACTTGGTGCTTTGAACAAAGCAGTTTGAGTGCATGAGTAGGAATGGAAGCCGGCCTCAGTTGACATATTCAAAACTTTTAGTCTTAATAAAATTTTAGTCTTAATGTTAAGCAGTTAGTCTTACTATTTAGCATATATTTCATACTCCTGTAAACAGACATTTTTTCCTCCAGCAGAGGAAACTGTATTGACCCTATATAAGTCGACCCATGTGTCCAAGGTCAATTTTAAGGCATAAATTTTTCAACTTCTACACAAGTTTATATGGTACATTGTGTGGCTGTCCTAGCTGCTTCTTCTGGGACTGTAGTGGGGCTGTAGTGCTTCTTCTGGGACTGTAGTTAGCTCCACAGGGCTCTTTGTAACAGGTAAAAGAGTAGTGACTGAGGCAGCCAAGGTGCTTTTATCTGCTTGTAAAGTGGTGGTTAGTTGATTATAGTGAGAATTGTAAGTTCTGCAATTTGTCTTGAGAGGGTCTGTTTTTTAAAAAAAGCATTTTTTGCTGGCATTTTTTGAATTGAAGGGGAAAGTGTTAGGTATGAGTATTTTTGTCTGCACTAATAAAATAAGGCCCCTCCTCTGTCGTCAACAAGGAGCTAGACTGAGTTACATTGTTGTGCTTGGATGTGTGTCAGAAAAGACTCTCTCCAGACTATGGTGGTTTAAGGCTTCCAACACGCAATGGGGATCAGCTTTTTTTGTGTACCATGCATGGAATCATCTGTGTACTAATCATTAAGTGCTTAGTTTAAGTTTGAGATGAGCTTGTCACAACCTCTTCAGCCATTTTCATAAAGTGCTGCCAGGGCAGGCAGATGGGTGTTCTGTTGAGGCTTTCTGCTCAGAAGAGACTTGTGTTCTAACATCAGAGTAATAACTGAAATGACAAGCTTGCTTGCCTTTGGTGAAGTTAAGAAGTAGCTGATGATTTCAGCGGTTCTCTTGTCCTTGCCATCTGTCCTACAGTGCATAAATTGTCAATACTCACAGGAACAACAAGATGCTTGTTTCCCATGCCGTAATTAGGCCTGTGTATGTTGGAGAGTTCATTTTGTTTGTTAAAAGCTTACAAGGAGTCATTGTAATTTAGCTGGCAAGAAATCAGCATGGGCATTGAACTGGTCATGCCTGGACAGTGAAGAAGAAGCAAGGGAAGAAAAAAAAAAGAGGACAAATCTGCCAAGTCTTTGAACAGGCAGACTTATGTCTCTCTGGCAGTCTTATCCAAAGCATTGTGAAGCGCTTCTTCAATGCTATAAACAAGGTTTAAAACGTGTTGGAGGATGGTTACTTAATCTAAAAATGGGTCATTGCAGCAACAATCTTCTGGCATGAACTCAAAGAAGAAAATGTTGCCCACTTAGCAATAGGGCACTTCAAATGGACCAAGTGCTAGATCAGTATCTGTTTTCATAAAAAGCCTTCTTCCTTTAGATTCTTTCTCCTTTGGTTCAATTGGTTTTCCTTTGGCCTGATGTAACCAAAAAATGGAGATCCAAGTGCCAAAACATGAGAACAGTTGTGAGTTATATGAGTAACAGTTGTGAGTAATTGACACGCATCTTTTAATGAACAAAATGCTAGTAAAATCTTATACAAATCAACATAGGACAATACTCCAAACATATTATATGTAATAACGGCTGAGGTCAACTAAACATGAACAATATGACAAATAAAGTCTTCCACCATATATTAACAAAATGCTAAGAGAAGGAATAAATTAGAAATGTCTATGGACATCAAACGATCCTTCCATTTTGATAGAAAAGTCTTCTTCAGATACACATCTGTTTGTGGTCAATGGATTTCTTTAATTCCTCGAGTTATCTCAGACAACCTCAAATCAGCTTGATTTCCTTCAATCTTAAGTCGGTATTTCCAGGTTAGGTACTTCTTTGCCCCTTCACCAGCTCCTGTTAGCTAAATAATGGTTCCTTAGTCAGATAAGCAGCTGAGCGAGCTTGGGGCACAGGCTTGTTTTGAAATGCCATAGCAGATCATTTAGATGCCATTTTTATAGAGACCAGATCTTGCCCCTGCCAGTGAGTGATTTGATCTTCTCTGAGAAAAGTCCATATAAATGAGAGAAATGAGTTCCTGTGCAGAGATGCACTGTGCAATCTTATCAGGGTCTATTGTTGTGCCGCCTCCCCACCAGTCATGCTGTCAGACTTTTTTCAGTTCTAAAGATGAACTTTACAACATGCATTGTTATAATAAAGGGCATAAAATAAGCATGTGTAGAACAGTCTTGTTCCTTCTTCACTAAGTACCCAATTCTATCCAATTTTCCAGAGTCGGTACAGCCGTGCCAATGGGGTGTGCACTGCATCCTGTGTTGGGGAGGCAGTCAAAGAGGCCTCCTCAAGGTATGGGAACATTTGTTCCTTTACCTTGGAGCTGCATTGCAGCTACACTGGAGGTGGAAAGTTGAATAGGATTGGGCCCTAAGTTCCTGTAGTAAACAAGGCAACAGGGTTACCAGGCTCTGAGGTTGTGTTTTCCAGACTTTGTTCCCTGATGCAGTGTTTTAGATGTGAACTAATGGGTTTTCACCCATTGCTGGATTAAGGCAAATGCACTGCAAATTTTGAGACCAAGACAACCCAGAATGCAACTCAAGTAGCAAGTGCAACTCAAGTAGCACCCTCTTTCTCCTCCCCCACCCCAGAAGATGCAGCATGTAGACCGACAGAAAAAATGTGATCCCTCCATCTCCTGTCATATGAAACTATTGCTCTAACCATGACTCTTATAATTGCCACTTGCTTAACTATACTGTGTTGGTTGGGCAGAGTGGAGAGTACTAGTTAAGCTGTATTTAAATGCATTTCCAGTTGTGTGGAGACCGCTTCCCTATGGCCAACCCCATGGTCTAAGGATAGATATGGGGGAAAAAGTGATTGGAACAATTGCTTGGCATCCTGCTGGATTAAGTTGTCAGGTAGGAAAGACCCATGTGACTGGTGTTGCACACATACTCAGTTGTGAAACCTTGGAGCATGAAGTTGCATCACACAGGAGCAGTTGGGCGCACATGGGAAGAGAGCTGTATAGCCCAATCCTATCCTTCCCTCCTCACTGATGCAGCTGTGCCAAAAAACGTATGCGCTGTATCCAGTGGGGGCAGGGCAGAATGGGAGTTTTTGGAAGGTTATCCTTCCAGAAGCCCCCCACTCCACAATGGATCTTCTTGGACCAGCACCAGCGATTTCACTAGCACAAGTCTGAGAAGAGAAAAGGGGTGGGAAGGCTGCTGCTGGAGAGGATAGGATCCTCCCTGTGTCATTGCTGTTGAATCCACCTCTGCCTGCAACCTTCCCACCCCTCCTCCCACGTATCAAGTTTTTCCACCTCCCCACCACCTCCCCTGCTAGCTTGCCTGTTCTGGCTGGTAACCAGTAGTCCAGCAACATGTGAGGGAAGTCTCTGACCTTTCTGCCAACTTTCTGACAGTGCACTTTACGGCTGCTTTCAGCATCCAACTCTAGCGGAACACGCGTTCTACCAGTGGAATAAGATTTGGCTGCCCAAAGCTCTAGGAGTTCCCCTTTGTGCCATCTTATGATCTAAAATTCTGCAATGTGGTTACAAATAAAAACAGACTGTCAAGATGATACTGTGGTAACAGTTTGCCAACTTGAAACTCTGTGCGGTAGCTGCTGGCAGTAATTTGGAAGTTCATGGAAAACTTGAACACAGTTACTAGGTGGGGCTGCCCAAGGCGTTTCAAGGATTTTTTTGCCCAGCCAATAAGCAACACAGTAGAATTGGTTGCTAGGCAACATCGTAACTTGTCCGGACAGCATAAGTAATAGTAACAGGAAAGGCTGACTATTAACACAAGTGCAATTTTGCAAACTAGAAAAAAGATCTTTGTTTAATCTGAGCAATCCAGAGGCTACAACTGACTGTTTCTGTGCCATTTCATTTCTATATCAGGGTGATACACATACATCATGTACAACATGTTTCTAAAAAATGTGAAATCTTGATAAGGTCTTTCTCCTGGTTCTTAAAAATAGTTAAAAACATATATAACTAGCAGTCTGAATTGATGTATTGAATGCCCAGCCAACATGACTGGGGAATCTCATTTAGTGGTATGAAGCTTGCAGACTCCACAGAGGTCTGGGACTTTCCTGTGCATTCCAAGCAACTGGGTATCATCACAGCTATTGTTCCTGTGATGTTCAGTGACCATATAGGTGAGGGTGCAACTGGAAGGGTTCTGATCTGCAGCATCAAGGATGCAAGAGTGGCTGGTGCCTCTGGACTCTGACATGTGGTGGTGAAGAGACCGCCCTGGGCAGGCCTAGTGCTATCCAGTTTTGATCTAATTTTGGACACCTGGTTAACTTGCTTGAAATGAGTCCAGCCTTCTGCAGTCTGGCATCCAGTGTTGTGCATTATGAGTTTCAGGGTCCTAACTGAGGGGAGAGGAATTAACATTTTTGGCATTAAATATAGATTCATTCCCTTTTTCTATTAACAGTTCTGAGGACGTGTTGTGGTGCCCTGCAAAACTGATTTGCTTTGGGAAGTTTAAAGTAAAATGAATTATAGCTTTATAGCATGGGACATACAAAATAGCTTGAAGAAAATAGAATTTATATTACACTGTATAACAAATGATTTTTAAATTGCATGAACTGATACTAAGGTATAAACACTTTGGTTTACTTGCCTAGGATAATGGAAGTTGTTTTGTCAGAGTGTTGGAATGTTAAACAAGAGGTTATTCATTTCCAAAAACCAATGTTAGTGCAGCAGTTTTCAACCACAGTGCTGTAGCACACTAGTGTGCTGTGAATGGTTCGCAGGTGTGCCAATTGAGTTTGGGATAATTTATTAGTAGGGCAGTTGGGGGATGTGAGCCCCCTACTAGCAGTATGATGTGCCTTATCAATGGTCAAAAAACTGATGATGTGCTCCTTGTCAGTGTGCCTTGTGATGAGAGAGCTTGGAAATTGCTGAGTTAGTGTAAGAACTTCCAATATGTTTGTCAAAATCTGCAGGGGTCTTTAGCAGTAATGGGAGGTGCTCTGAGGAGGAGTAGGCTATATAGTTTTAGCAAACTCTTTCCTGACTGACTTACAGTCTGCCTTGTTGCATAACACATATGTTGTTTGTGCAAAGGAATATATTCCATTCTTGATATTTTTCATGTTAGACCAGTAGTTCAGCAGCCATACCATGATGAGATTGAGATTGTGCAGTTTGTGATGAAAAAGGAAAACTTGGTATACACAAAGGGAATTGCATGAAATTCTCAGGCAAAAAAGCTTTCCTGATATTCTTGGAAACAAGGACCAAAGTAGATACCGTATAAAGTGCATCATCTAGCTTTGGTTTTTGGATTGGGACCATGGTGTGGGGGTACAGAGTGTTGAATCCTTTAAGTGCTGTTTTCTTAATGTAAATTGCTTCCCTCTCCAAGTTGCTATTGGCCCAAAAGGTGCCATCTGCTTCAGTGGCCCATTCAAAGATAAATAGGTGCTTGTGGGAGCATATTTGGTGGGTAAATGGTGTGGAATTTTAAATAAATAAACACTCTCTACTTTGCACAATTGTTCACATCAAGATCTACCTCACTAACAGGGCAAAGAGGCACCTTTTCAAGTTGTGATCTTTAGCAGTGGGAGAATAATGGTTCCTCTTCACCGCAGCACAGTGTCTTTTGTAGAGGCTGCTTGCTGGGGTTCTTCTGTGTCTTTTTAGATTGTGAACCCCTTTGAGATGGAACCATTTAGTTTTCTGTTTTTCTCTAAATCACTTGGGGAACTTTTTAATAAAATGGTATATAAATATTCCTAATAATCTTATTTTCCCCATGCCCCTGTTAACTGCTATTCTTTCTTTTTTTCAGAGTGGGATTGAAACTAGACAACAAAAGGGTTCAGTATCTCATGGAGTTAAATGCAACTTACTTCTAGGAAACCTACTTATGTGGGAGTAAGTCAGGAAATGGTACTGCCAATATTAGAAGTGTCTCCCTATCTTAATTTGAATTCATGGAATAAACTTAGTACCTGAAAAATTTGTGCTTTTGTCATATAGTACTTTTGCTAAGGTGTTCTACTAGTGTAGAAATCCCAAGCATGTTATATTTGGTGCCTGTTGAAAGAGAATTTAGTTGCTTGTTTTTGTGTACCTTCTGAGCCACATGATCACTTGCTGAGTCAGGAAATGCAGTTCCCAGCAGGCATAGAGTCATAAATTACTGCCCTCCCCTTTGGAGCTTACATTCTGCTGAGGAGCCTTGAAGGTACGATCTAGAGGCTAGGAGGAAATGCCTATTAGAGATTGAAATTTGAGGATTGAAAGTTTTGTCAGAATCTGTGCTGTCTTATTCATCAGAAGCAGTGAGGGGAAATTACCTGGTAGCACAATGACAAGCAAAGGTAATTCCAGCAAGCTTGCAGTGAACCTTTTCCTGTATGTCTTGACCACTCCCACAAGCTGAAATCTCAGCAGAGCAGGAACTTTTCTTCATTTGACAAAAAGGGGATTTTAAAGAGATGGACCAGTTCAGCTGGACAAACAAGTTAAAACCTTGAAGAGAAACTCTGAATGTTTAACAAAGACACTTTTCTAGCTAGGAATTTGTTTCGAGAGAGGGCCTGTGCTTCTTTCTTTTTTTGGGCGGATCGCAGATACAGAAACCTGAACAGTCTCTGCAGCCATGCAAAAAGAAGCAGAATACCTGAATCTAGATGCTCAGATACTGGTAAGGGGAAATATAATTGACTCTTCCCCCCCCCCCCCCAATCTCCAATCTTGCAAAACATTCTTTAATCTTCTTGGTATTTAGCAGCTGAGTTAAGTTGCATATACTTATCACTGTTCTGTAGATGTAAACAGTATGTGGAAACTTTTGAGCTGTTTCCAATTCACAAAGAAGTTTGAAATGTAAACTGTTCCTTAAGAGAAAATCTTAGGGTGTGATGAAGGACTCATGGTTGGACAGATGTTTTTATTGTGGCAATTGTATATCCAGTGACTCAAGAATTCAGATGCATGTCCAGATTGTGGATGTTCATCCTCAATCCACATTCAGGTTGTGGGAATGTGCATCCAAATACATATCCTTTTGCTGGTCTCAGACCATAATAAAGATTTGATTGATTGAAATACATATCCTGCTGAAAGCAATGTGCAGTACAAATACTGTAAACTGTATCTGTTTATGGATGTACATCTGATTTACCAGTTTTTCCTGATACAGGAAAAAATGCACATTACAGACTTTCTCTGTGCATAGGTCTCCTTACTTGAGTTTGGGGCATTGGGCTTTCTATAGTTGGCTCCAGGGCAGTAACCAGGATAGCTCCCCTCTTTCAGTTCAGAAGAAGAGAGACTCTGACTATGTCCCCCAAACGTGGCAGTATGAAGTCTCCTCTTGAAACTGCCTCATTCAAGGCTGCAGTAGCAGCTACCCAGCTTCCACAATGCCTTTGGGAATGGAAGTGTTTGTTGTGTGGAGAGCTTATTCCTACTCCTCCCTCCAACAGCTTGAGGCCATTTCGGGGGGGGGGGGCTAGTCTTGGACTCTGAGAATGAACATGAAAAGATGCAGCCACCCCCTGTAAGTTTAAGGAATTCAAATTGCAGTGGCCAGGGGAGATAAGGGTTGCACCTTCATTCTCACAGTAGCTTTGCTTTGGGAGTAAATTTGGTTCTTTGCAGCCACCTCCCCCCATCCTTTAAACTGCAAAGGGTCAGTCTCCAAAGCAGTTGTAAAGGTCATTTTAGAAGTGGGATAGAAGTTGCTATTGGTGTACTTCGATTTGATAGTTGTCATCCTCTGCAGGTCTTCTTTTTTGCCTGACTCTCATCTCCTTCTAGTTGAGAACTACTACTATGTTTCCCTGAAAATAAGACTATGTCTTATATTTTTTTTGGCTCAAAAAATTACACTAGGTCTTATTTTCATTTTTGGGGTTGGTCTTATTTTATTTCCTGGGGCTTACTCCCAGGAGAGTGTGGCTAGGATTGCAGCTTGTGAACCTGAGCCTATGCATGCTGAGGAGAATGGCCTCACCTCCATGGGGAAGGGCACAAAGGGTGGGCAGAGAAGGGTCGAGTGCCTGCGGGGCTGCTCCGAACCTGGACGAGCAAGCATGTCAGTCAGTTGGCAAGGAGGCCGTGGGCAAGGAGAGCGAGTCGGGCTCCTCTGGCTGGGCTGCTGGCAGAGGCAGGCACGGCTTCCTTGTATGTGGGGTGGCGGCTGCCCCAGCCTGGGTGTAGGACTGCAGGCTGTAGTGTTTGCATCTTCCCCCACAACTAAGAGCAGTTGGGTGCCCTCCCGCACTGCATGCACTCACTGCACGCCCCATTTACTCAGAAGTAAGCTGAGAAGTGGAGGTGCCTGTCAGGTGGAGATTGCAACTAGGTCTTATTTTCGGGGTAGGTCTTATATTTCAGCAATTCTCAAAAAACACACTAGGTCTTATTTAAGAGTCCAGTCCTATGTGTTTCTACTCAGAAGTAAGCTCCATTGTGGTCAATGGGGCTTACTTCCAGGAAAGAGCAGAGAGGATTGTAGCCTAAATCTCATGCTTTGCTTGCTGGGCTGTTTTGCTTCCATAGACTGGAGCAGGAGAGCCTGCACCATCTTGGTGGGGGGGGGGGGGAATTGGGCAAACATTCCCTGGGTTTTTTAAAGCAATCCCCTCTGTTGCTACCGCACCTGCCCCTGGAGAGTGTGCTCCATCTTGCTGCTCTGGCTACAGAGGTTTTCTGTCCCTCCCTTCCCCTCTTCAACCTGTTTGCTGGCTCAGGGGCTCCAAGTGTTACTTTTCCTTTGCAAGGGGAACCTTTTCCATGGCTCCAGGGCTATTTCCCTGCCTGAGGCAGAGCCTTTTTGCAGTGTTTTGGACTGCCTTGAAACTGCTTGAAAGAGAAGCTAGTGCAGGGCAAAGGAGGCAAAGGTGTGTGTGTGAGACTTTCAGTTCCCAGTTTGATTTGAGACAAATCAGCAGATAAAAAAAATCTGTCAATAGGTTGCACCTGTACTTTCAAAAAATCAAAATAAAGCATGCTGTCCTACTTGTGCCTCCAGTGTGTTCTGCATATGAAGCAGAAAGCTTAGGATCTTTTGTGTCTATTGCAGCAACTCTTTCTCTTGTTGCTTTTTGAGACACATTAAAGCTTAAACTCCAACCTAATTTGTTTCTAAATGGCTATTCAGCCCTCAAAACAAAGCTTGTGAATAATTCAGAGTGAAACTGCCATCATCACTCTGTCTCTTTTGTGGTAATGTTCATTCTGGAGACAGAGGTCCTGTATGTAGAAACAGGAAATACTTTAAATAAGCCCAGTTCACCTGAACAAATTTTGTATTGCTTGCTTATAACAAAATCAACTAATGTTTGAGGCTGAACTTTCTATTAGCAGGCATTTGGCCAAGGTTATATTAGCAGATGTTGTATCTCTTGCAGCTAAAGAAAGGCCAAGACCAGGGGTAGGCAACCTTAAACACTCAAAGAGCCATTTGGACCTGTTTTCTGGAGGAAAAAAAACCTCAGGAGCCACAAAACCCTTTTTGACATCTAAAATGAAGATAACACTGCATATATAGTTTTTGTTTTTTTACCTTTATGCTCTTATAGGTCCCATTTTTATAATGTAGCTCCCTCTTGTAGCTTTTAGTTAGTTTTGTCATACATTCTTGTCCTGTGTTTTCAGACACCTGGTCCTCTATGGTGTTTTGCATGATTCCAAGGCCATTCTCTGCCTGGAGAATTATGCCCACTTTAAGCAAATTAGCTCCCCTTCTTTTCCCCAACAGATGACCCTGGTTCTGCCCTGCAGTCCTGCTGGACCCCACCTCCAGGGTAGCTCCCCTGTTCAACCTGCAGAGGTCCTCTCTCCTGCCAGCAGCCTCCCGCCACTACAGCAGCTCCTTGGTCCTCGGCAGGTCTTGGGCACAGCAGCCACACACCAAACTCCAGTGTCTCCAGCAGTCCCTTAGTCACAAAGTCAGAGTATCCAGGGCAGAGTCCAAAGTCAATAAGCCAAGCCACAGTCCAAAGTCAGATTCCAAAGTAAGTCAGTCAGAGTATCCAAGTCAAAATCAATAAACCCAGACAGTCTCCTCTCCTCTCCAACCCACACCCCCCTTCCTGCCTCAGGTGCTCCTTATATCCCTGAGGGCCCTATTGCCTTCAAGTGGCTGCAGCTGTGCAGCACACTCCCTGGAAGCCCAGGCCTTGCCCTTAAAGGGGCCACTGCTGACACCACATCTATCTCCTCACCAGATCTTCCAGGATTCCAATACATATGGTGGTTATGATATCTGCTTATCTTACATGGATACTAAAGAACTCCCCCACCTTCCAGAGGCACCCTGCTGGAAGGAAAAAAGGACACAGACTCCAGAGGTGGGGAAGAGAAGAAGCCAGAGCTGGGGGGGGCAGCCACAAGCCAGCTTCTGCCCTGCCTGCCTGCCCTCCCTCAGGCTGCAACCCTCTCCACACTATCCTGGGAGTAAGCCCCATTTGACTACAATGGGACTTCTGAGCAGACAAGTTGGTTGGAGCTCTCAGGTTGCAGTCCTCTCCACACTTTCCTGGGAGGAAGCCTCACTGAATACTTGTGAGTAGACCTGCATAGGAGGGGGCTGAGGCTGCAGTCCTCCACACCTTCCTGGGAATAGCCCAGGGACTACAGCTGGGCTTGCTCGAGAACAGACCTGCCGGGCGAGGGCTCCCACTCACCCGGCCTTGAGCAGGCTCCAAGGCTGCAATCCCAGGCACCCTTTCCTGGGAGTAAGCCTCATCCGCTGTAATGGGGCTTACGACTGAGTAGACACGCATAGGAGCAGGCTCCAAGGCTGCCATCCCAGGCACCTTTTCCTGGGAGTAAGCCTCATCCACTGTAATGGGGCTTACAACTGAGTAGACATGCACAGGAGCAGGCTCCAAGGCTGCCATCCCAGGCACCCTTTCCTGGGAGTAAGCTTCATCTGCTGTAATGGGGCTTACTACTGAGTAGACACACAGGATGTCTCCTCTACTGTGGAGGAAAAGCCTCTCCTTGCACTGAGTGGGGACCTGCTCAGGGAAAGACGGGCTGCAAAGGCTCGTAATGGCTGAGGAGGAGGGTGTCCTGCTGGAGAGTTGGGGAAGGGAAAAACAGGGAGCTTAAGCCTGCAGAGCGGGCAACATTGAAAAGGGAAACCAGTGCGGGGCAGGTGGGGGAGGAGAGGAGAGGAGGGCAGTGAGCTCAGGGGGAGAAGGGAAGCAGCCTGCCCTCCCAACACAGGTGCCTCCTGTCACCCCCTTTGCCACTTTCACCCTGAGGAACCGCAGCAGACAGCTGAAAGAACAGCATGCTGCTCCAGAGCTGCGGGTTGCCGACCCCTGGCCAAGACCAAGTGTGCAAAAACCCAGCAGCAGGAAAGAGCCTTGTTGTGCCTTGAAAGCTAACACTTGCTTTAACATAATCACTTGTAGACTACAGTCTACTTTACCAGATGCATGAAATCTCCAGTAGGCAGGTTAATATATACACTCAAGTAGATGGAAAATGGATTGAAAACAGCAGTGAGGAAGATGCAGAGACTGAGAAAATAGATATCCTTTGGCCCACAGTTCCATAAAAAGGAATCCGTTTCACCAAAGGTTCCCAGACTCTTCAGGAGACTTGGGACCTCTTTAAGTGTTTGCCGTGGTGGGGAGCTAATGGAGACTGCACCTCCAGGATTGCACCACCACTGTTAAAAATGGGGGAGGGGGCTAGGTAGCTGTTTTGAGGCACAGGGAGGCCTGCAGATGGGACCACCAGTCCCTGTGCCCTCTGGAGGGCGCTACCCCAGTAAGTCAAGAGCCCCACCTTTTTTGAAGTGGGACTCCTTTTTCGAAGGATTGCAGTGCAATCCTGGAGGGGCTGCCTCCTCCACTGCAACATTGCCATGTAGGAGGAAACTATTTTTGTTTCCTCTTTGGGGGAGAAGCAGAGTAGCTTAAGCAGCAGACTTACCCTTTGGGTATCACCCCAGGGAACCTCCCTCACCCAGCTGACTGCTAATCAATAAAAAAGACAAAGAGGCAATGGCTTGTTAAAGTTGCAAAGAAGTTATTTACTTACAGTTCCGTTGAGTGTATATTTACAGCATCTGATTAGGATCAGAGGTTCAGCTATTACTTAGAGATAGCAAGGCCCTAGAGCTGCCTAGTCCTGCATGCCTTGTGCTCAAGATGGCCTGGGCATCAGAGCGCAGGTGTGCACATCTTAACAGGTTGTGGTCAGAGGACAAGAGGAAGTGCTCAGAGGAGAAGGGAAGGATAAAGGGTTAGGGCCACACCCCACAAGGATCACAGAGAGAACAGGTAGTTCAGATTCACTGGGCCATAGCTTGACCCCTTCTGGACAGCATCCTGTCCCCTCTGGACAGCAGAGGAGTTGCACCAACTCCAACATGCCATGGCTTTTAAGGGGGCAATGACCGATTTTTCCCTTGGTAACCTCTCCATTACACAAAAATTTTTCACTTTTTAATCTCTCCAGCTTAACCTGTTTGTACTTTATATTAGAAAAAGAACAGATGCTGCTGCTAACCATCCAAGTCACTTTAGATTATATTTTCTCTCAAAAGAGCTTATCAGTATTGTATTACTATCTGTTTACTACAAGTTTAAGAGAGTCCAAGATGGTGTTCAAATGAGTGGAAAAAACTTATACTTTTGCTATATGTAAAGAAAACTATTTCACAGTTAATACAGTTTTGAAACTGACTTTTGGTAGTCTCCTAATATTTATCCGTTTATTCAAGTACCTAGTGTCGTGGTAAGATGGCAATTTTATCCAAGCATTTTTATAATGTTTAGTGGAAGGAGAATAGTGTACGAAATTGAGTCCCCAAGCCAACTGGGGACTTGTGCTGCCCACTAGCATTCCAGTAGTGCATGGTCCTTTATGGCAGTGGAGAAGAGCCATTTTGCAAGACAAATTGTGAGCCTCCTTCTCTGTGACTTGGGCTGCAATCCTATCTGCATTTTCCTGGGAGTTAGTCCCATTGAACACAGTGGGTTTTATTTTGAGTAGGCATGCCTAGGATAATACAAGTAGATGGCACCTCCCCCGTCTCTCTCCAGTAGGAAGAGGGCTGAAGCACTGATGAGAGAAAGCAACTGAGAGAGATAGAGCCAGCTAACTTTTTAAATTTTATTTAGCATATTGCAGGCAATGTTCATTTCAGCATAGTAAAATTGAAGCAGTTGTTCCAAGCCACAGGTGAGGGATTTCTGTGTTGTACACAAAAGGAGTACAGTGAAAACATGTAACATATTCATGTGTGGTCTATTTTTGGCACATGGATAGTAAACGAGTGGAGTCACTGCATTTATTTATAGATGTACAGTAGTTGCTGAAGGAAACCTGTTTTTCACGTTGCATATATTTATGTAAGGGAAAGGCGAAAAACCGAATGTGCTCTATATTGTCCTGTTCCCTAGTTAGGTACAGAAACAATTAGCTTGGTCAGGTGCCTCTTGGACAACAATTGTAGGGAGCCCATATTGGTCCATTGCGGTGGGGTGGGAGATAAAATCAATAGTCGCAAGCTATCTTTTGTTAGGACCATATAAAACATCCCAAGGTAGATGTTCTGAACATCTAGTCCAAGGAAGCATTCTGGAGAGTTTGAAATTTCTCACTCTTTGATGACATTTTCTTTGACCCAATTACATTACTTTCAAGAGCATTTCTTATTGGTAGACTTCATTTGATGAGGAACTGTTTGTGAAGATCATTCAGTGCGGGCCACTTGTGGACTATAACTCTAAACAGTTTTGGGGGACAGAGCTGAGAATCACATTTTGTTTCAGGGACTTCATAGAAGTGTTTGCAATGAGTAGATAAGCTCATTTTTGTGTCAAGAAATTTTGGTAGGAAAAGGGTGAGCTAGGTCCATGAGGAGCAATTAACTTTTATGAGTTTGGTGTTAGATATGACTACCTTTTGTAAGAGCAGAGGAGTGGTCCTGTAATGGTGTTGGCAGTATATATTTTCAGTGACTGTGTCATCTCACTTTGTGACATACTAGGCATGAACCTCAAGCCTAAAAGGAGACTTAGAGATGGCAGAGAAATTAAATGAGTTCTTTGCATTTGTCTTCATGGCAGAAGACCTCGGGCAAATACCACTGGCCGAACAGCCCCTCCTGACCAAGGAATTAAGTCAGATAGAGGTTGAAAGTGAAGATGTTTCAAACCTCATTGATAAATTAAAGATCAGTAAGTCACCAGGCCCTGATGGCATCCACCCAAGAGTTATTAAGGAGTTAAAGAATGAAGTTGCTGATCTCTTGACTAAAATATGCCACTTGTCCCTCAAAATGGCCACGGTGCCAGAGGATTGGAGGATAGCAAATGTCATACCAATCTTTAAAAAGGTAAGAGGGGGGACCCGGGAAACTATAGGCCGGTCAGCCTAACATCTATACTGGGTAAGATGGTGGAATGCCTCATCAAAGATAGAATCTCAAAACACATAGACGAACAGGCCTTGCTGAGGGAGAGTCAGCATGGCATCTGTAAGGGTAAGTCTTGCCTCACGAACCTTTTAGAATTCTTTGAAAAGGTCACCAGGCATGTGGATGCGGGAGAACCCATGGACATTATATATCTGGACTTTCAGAAGGCGTTAGAGACGGTCCTTCACCAAAGGCTACTGAAAAAAATCCACAGTCAGGGAATTAGAGGGCGGGTCCTCTCCTGGATTGAGAACTGGTTGAAGACCAGGAAACAGAGAGTGGGTGTCAATGGGCAATTTTCACAAGTTAGAGAGGTGAAAAGCGGTGTGCCCCAAGGATCTGTCCTGGGACCGGTGCTTTTCAACCTCTTCATAAATGACCTGGAGACAGGGTTGAGCAGTGAGGCGGCTAAGTTTGCAGACGACACCAAACTTTTCCGAGTAGTGAAGAACAGAAGTGATTGTGAGGAGCTCCAGAAGGATCTCTCCAAACTAGCAGAATGGGCAGCAAAATGGCAGATGCGTTTCAATGTTAGTAAGTGTAAAGTCATGCACATTGGGGCAAAAAATCAAAACTTCACATATAGGCTGATGGGTTCTGAGCTGTCTGTGACAGATCAGGAGAGAGATCTTGGGATGGAGGTGGACAGGTCGATGAAAGTGTCGACCCAATGTGCGGCAGCAGTAAAGAAGGCCAATTCTGTGCTTGGGATCATTAGAAAAGGTATTGAGAACAAAACAGCTAACATTATAATGCCGTTGTACAAATCTATGGTAAGGCCACACCTGGAGTATTGTGTCCAGTTCTGGTCGCCACATCTCAAAAAGGACATAGTGGAAATGGAAAAGGTGTAAAAGAGAGCGACTAAGATGATTACTGGGCTGGGGCACCTTCCTTATGAGGAAAGGCTACGGCGTTTGGGCCTCTTCAGCCTAGAAAAGAGACGCCTGAGGGGGGACATGATTGAGACATACAAAATTATGCATGGGAAGGATAAAGTGGATAGAGAGATGCTCTTTACACTCTCACACAACACCAGAACCAGGGGACATCCACTAAAATTGAGTGTTGGGAGGGTTAGGACAGACAAAAGAAAATATTTCTTTACTCAGCGTGTGGTCGGTCTGTGGAACTCCTTGCCACACAGGATGTGGTGACGGCATCTGGCCTGGATGCCTTTAAAAGGGGATTGGACAAGTTTCTGGAGGAAAAATCCATTACGGGTTACAAGCCATGATGTGTATGTGCAACCTCCTGATTTTAGAAATGGGCTATGTCAGAATGCCAGATGCAAGGGAGGGCGCTAGGATGCAGGTCTCTTGTTACCTGGTGTGCTCCCTGGGGCATTTGGTGGGCCGCTGTGAGATACAGGAAGCTGGACTAGATGGGCCTATGACCTGATCCAGTGGGGCTGTTCTTATGTTCTTATGTTCTTGCTTGACTGCTAGTATCCTTTTGTCCCAGGGATCAGTTTATCATCAATAACTGGATGGTAGAGGTGAGTTGAGAGGGAAGTTGGAAGGCAATCATTTTGGTTTGTGAAAGGAGCGTGTATGGCAGAGACCCTCAGGACTGTAGGTTCAACCAAGTTGTATGTGTCCCAGTCCCCCAGACACTTGTTTTGTCTAGTGCTCAAAGCATTGATGCCCCTTGTATGTTTCAGTTTACCTCTGAGCAGTCACCTTATGTGGCTACTGATCTTGATTATTTTATTTATTTATTTAGCACATTCATATAATGCTGTCTCCTGAAGGAGGTTGTGTATATAGCTTCCCCCCTTCTTTTTTCGGCACAACAGTCCTATGAGGTAAATTGGATTAATTTGGTGATAGTGACTGATACTAAGGCACATAGTGAACTTCATAGCTGAAGGGAGATTTGAACCTGGATCTTTGTGGTCTAAATTCCATATTCTAACCACTATATCACACTGCTGTCTGTCCAGATAAAACCTTTAGACTGACACTATGACAATCAATAATTGGAAATTAGCAATGTGGGGGTGGAAATTGGCAGATATTTGATTATAGAAGCCATCCAGCACTTGGCTTTTCAACATAAAATGTGAGTTCCTAATATTTGAGACTGAGAGTTTAGTTAATTTTGTTAATGTACCAACCATTCTGCTGTGGTGTTTACTTCATGACTGAGCTTGCCAAGCTGGCCTGTCAGATAGAGTGAAGTTGCTTAATCTTACTGTTGGAATAGTTCAGAATGCACACTGAGGCTAACTCTTCAAAGGGAGTGTGCAATTTTATAGCCTTTGTTTCCTTTTTATAACTTTTGCAATATATAGAGTTGTCAACTCCTGAGCAACAAATTCTGGTACTTGGATGGGGTCCTAGAGGTGAGACCTGTGTGCTTTGGTCTAGAATTTGGCAGGGTTGGGGGATGAACCCACAGAAAACTCTGTTTTATCTGAATACTATTCCATGTATTTACAAGCCCTGGAGGTTGGGATTTCACTCTTTGCTGCTGAGTCACCACCACTATCACAGCAGCCCCATTGACTCACTGCTGCCATTCAACCAGGAGGCTGTTGCTGGGGTGGGGGCAAAAAGCTGTCTGGGCTCAGTGCCCATAGGTGAGGCAGATATTGCAGCTCACACTGAGTGGTAGAGAGTGCAAACAAACTTGGAGTGTGTTTCACCCAAGTCTGCTGCCCCTTCTTTGCAGTCTTCCGTGAATAGAGCCAGCCCAGTGCTTCAGTGAGTAAGAAAGAGAGAGCAGAGAGCAGTGACTCTACTCCTTTACCTTTTTTCTTCTTTGTGGTCCCTTAAACAAAGCAATAAGTGCTAAATGCACCCCAGCTTTCATCATGTCCTGCACTTCCTGTTATGTTTAAATGGACCACAAAGTTGGAGAAAGGTAAGGTGGTAGATGGCAGGTAGATGGCAGGGTGCAGGGTGTGGGTTACAGTGCATGGTCCACTTTTGGGTGGTAAATCACCTTCTGCTGCCCTTGACCTGGTAATGTGGGTGCCCCATCTTTCACATTCAGTTCATTGTGTGGAGAATGCAAAACTATTTGTAAGACACGTGTGTTGTAGTGAAGGTTACTGGAATTTTTGTTACTTTAGTGCATATAGAAGGAAGAATGGGGCAGGAAGCTGATTCTTTCTCAACAGCATTTCTGTGATGGAGAAACTGAAGTTGCCCCAATACTGCTTGTACACAAAAATATAACATTCACTCAAGAATCCCTAATGGTGCAAGTTAAAAGGTTTGGAAAATGTAGGGAGTCTAAACATGTTATCTGTGTAGTTAATATTGTGTGTCAGATAAAATTTAAGAATATTTTGAAGTGCAATCCTACTTTGATCTTTGGCCAGTGCAAGCCCCTTGCACCAGGCCAGAAGTGTTGTGAATGTGCCTTAAAGCACGTTCACACCTCCTTTCCACTCAGTGCAACACATGTGCTGACTCATGAAGTCTGAATTCAACCTCCATGGCACCCAACACAGGTAAGGTTGTGCCGGCCAAGGTCTGCTGACTTAGAGGATTGGGGAGGGTGGTACTAGGGCATAAAATAAGAGGAGCCCTGTTGGATCAGGCCCAAGGCACATCTAGTTCAGCTTCCTTTATCTCACAGCTGCCCACCAGATACCTCAGAGAGCACACAAGATACTTGCATCTCACTTTCACTCCTCTGCATCTGGCATTCTGTTTACCCTCAGACTCTCCAATGAAGACACTGGATTGCAATTGGGTTTAACTTGTGCTACTTTATTAAACAGTGACCAGTTTTTAATGCATGAACCTACTGAACACACCTTCCCTCCCTCGCCAATCTGGGGTAGGCAAAAAACTGCCATCCACAGCCAATTCGAATGACAGAAAAAAATTCCTAACTAACCCTCATGATGAGTGACCAGCTAATCTCAGACTGTTCATACCCATCGTGGTTTGTAACCCATGATGGATTTTTCCTCCAGAAATCTGTCCAATCCTGTTTTAAAGGCATCGAGGCCAGATACCATCACCACATCCTGCAACAAGAGTTCCACAGACTAATTACATGCTGGTTAAAGAAATATTTTCTTTTGTCTGTTCTGACTCTCCAGCCACTCAATTTTAGTGGATGTCCCCTAGTTCTAGAGTTGTGTGAGAGGGAAAAGAGCACCCCTTTATTCACTCTATTGATCTCTTGCATAATTCTGTATGTCCCAATCATGTCCCCTCTCAGGTGCCTCTTTACTAGGCAGAAGAACCTCAAAATGTTGCAGGTTCGACCTACGAATGTCCCTTTCGTAAGGGAGGTGCCCAAGACCAGTAATCATTTTGGCCACTCTCTTCTGCATAGTCTACTGTGTAAGGCATTTTTTTGGTGGGGGAAAGGGAGGGCTGAAGGCCCAGGAGGAGTGTAGGACTGGATCCTGACCCTTCTCCTGAACAGTCCAGCATTACACTGGGCTTCTTGGATCTGTGCTAGTGATTTGGCTGATGCCAATCTGAGTAGCCCCATTGCAGTGGCAACGGCATTACTAGGGGTAAGGGAACATAGCTCCCTTACTCTGAGTTGTACTCCATCCACCTCCAACACTGTGTTTTATACGACATAAGCCAGGTGGCCTGCCTGTTCCAACGCAGGTTAGGATTGGGCTGCCTGAGTATAAAGAGCCATGTATTTTTGATAATGTGACTGAAATTGAATAATTTTTAAACATCATAGTGATGAACAAGAGAGCTCTTCTTCAGTTGGAAGCATTAGTGTCTGTGATAAAATATCATACATATAAAAAAAATCTTGATCTGAAGCCAGTCTTTCTGGAAACATACATTCATAAGAATCTGCAAAGACCCCCCCCCCCGACAACAGTGTATTCTAGTTCTGAATGCACAGTGGTAACATGCATTTAATGTTAGTAAAAACTGGTTTTATGTGAGCAGGCCAAGATGTACTGGATACCAAGACATTTAGTAAAGTTTTCAGGATTTATTATTTGGGAATACAGGTTGAGCCTCATTATTTGTGTGGGTTCCAGTCCAAGCACGTACATGGATGGCAAAAAATGCACTATAGCAAATCAATTTTAAAAAAAGTTTCTTTGCTCCAGTGATTTAAAAACAGCCTTGCTGCCTTTGTGATGTAAGATAAGAGTCATTAAGAAGACAATCCATCAATCAGTCTTCTTTCAGGGGCTTCACTCAGCCCCTCCCTTCACCAATGCAAAGTGATCACCTTTCTTTCATGTGCTCAGGGGGAAGGGAGGGGTCGCCCAGAGGGAGAAGGATTGATGGATTGTCAGCCAGCTGCCCCCCCTCTCATTAAGTAGACTATTGTTAAAGGACTGTTCAGTTTTTTAAACTGATTTTAAAGGGATGCATTTTTCCCCTTCTCCAGGGATCAGCACATTTCATCGCATTTGCAGGGCTCATTTCGCTTTGAGTCAAATCCATGTATAAAAAAATCAGTGTATAAATAGGCTGGACCTGTACATGTCTCATGCACCTAGTATCAAACTCTGGATCAAGTGAATTTTTCAGAATCTTGCTATACTTTTTTCCCCAGATCTCAGTTATGTTCTTTTTGAGTCATTAGATACTTGTACTAAAGTGCAGTTTTCTGAGAGGTTTAATCATGGTCCGTCTCCAAGCCAGAAGAGCAAGTACTTTACATGTTATCATATATTTGAACAGAAGTCAAGTTCGAAGTTTTGCCCTCTAGTTTTATATATTCTCTCTCTCTCTCTCTCTCTCTCTCTCTGTGGGTCTTGTGTTCAAACTTTCTGTTGTGCAAGTATGATGATGAGTACTGGATCAACTGGAAGTTGAGTAGACAACTGGAGACAGCTCAGTCATTAGGTAGCTGGAAGCTTCTGTAATTAGTCCATTTTACTGAATAGAAGTTAGGCAAGAACACATTCATTGGTTGAGGCTGGAACAAAACTAGGTGGATTTGTGCCTCTTGTAACAAACTTATTTTTTCCTGAAGCACAGAGGTCTGAAAAAACCTGTACAATACTGCATTTTGTTTATGCCTGAAGTATGTTGTTAGCCAGCCCTTTTGAGTATTTATTTACTCATTTAGCTATGTAAACCACTTTGATCTCTCTCTCTCTCTCTCTCTCTCTCTCTCTCTCTCTCTCTCTCTCTCTCTCTCGGTGTGTGTGTGTGTGTAAAGTTCTTCATAAATATTTCTCCTTGTAACTTTTTGAAAGAATACAGTATTTTAATCAGAAATTGGCCATATGCAAAAATGATCCCCCATAGTACTTGTGATTTTTTTTACTGCTATTCCCGTTTGATTTTTTATGACTCTTGTCTCCTTTCCATTCTGCATTAATATTTATAAACAATTCATTTCAGATTTATGTCCCTTGGGGAAAAAGTCCTTTTATTACAAAGGACTGTTGATGAGAGTTACTATGATTATGCCAAACAGGTCTCTGTTGGTAAACCTTTGAGCATGCTAATGGTATTTCATTAGGTGACAGCACGAAGTACTGTTTTTGGAATACTACCGTGACTGATACGAAGTATTTTACGTAAAAGTCTGCTGACGGCTTGTATGTGCTTCTCCCTCTCTTTCTCCCTCTTTGTCAGCAAAGGAATATTCTTCAGTAAACTCTGTGAAATTTAGCATTGTTCTTTTTTGCTGTTAGGCTGAAGCAAGGCTTGCGGCAAAGCGTGCAGCACGAGCTGAAGCAAGGGAAATCCGAATGAAGGAACTTGAGAGGCAGCAAAAGGAAGTAAGTTAAAAGTGTTTAACTGTATGTTGTTTTTTCCCATTGATATAAGGTTACAAGAATTACTAATTAATTTTTTTGAACTCTACTGGAAATAAGTTCTTTTGGAGCCACAATTGAAATTAAATGAAATAGTGACAATGTGCAACTCCTCGTTGTATTAATTTTAAAGTTGAGTTAGGACATATTTTAAAAGAAGTATAGGCATATAGCCATATCCACAGGGGTTCAACACCCCACACCCCCCGCTGATACAGTAAATCTGTGGATATGGGAGATACATTTAAAAAACATGGGGAAAGAAAAACAAAAGCCAAAAATAACTTTTTCTCCCAGTGTGCTGCAAAACTGCTGCATTTTTAAAACTGTCATCTCTTCCTGGTCACACTGCGGCTCCTCTCTTCGCTCAGTGTCACCCCAAAATGTATCGCTTACAACCCTCAAAACACACCAGTTTCACTGCACATCAGCAGGAAAAGCCATTTTTGGCTTTCGTTTTTACTTTCCCCATGTTTTTAAAATGACCCCTGTAACCTGCAGATAACTGAAACTGAGAATACTGGATCCATGGATACCAGGGTATGCCTGTATTGTTTCAAGTAATACTGAGAGTTTTTAAAATTAAATCTTTGTAGTTTGAAAAAAAAATCGAATGCTCTGGAAAAACACTTTGATTGAACAGGAGTCTTTTGATGATTTTTCAATAGTCAAAATGTGATAAAACATTCAGTCCTTATATATGGATATCGCGCTGAGCTGGTGCCATATCTGCACCAGAGCTAGTGCTTGGGTGTCATGAATAAGTCCATGTTAGGCCTAAGTTGGCATGAGAAGCCTGAACCAAACTAAGAAAGTGTAACTGAGAAGTTGCTAGCAGTTTCCAGCTGCAGGAATGTGGGTAAAAGAGGAAGGAATGTGTTGTCTCTCCTTCGATGACCAGGAAGGACAGATAACAAGATTTACGACCAATTGGAGTGCTAGCACCTTAGCAGACAAAGTCGCCTTAGCAAGGGTGATTGAGTGCAGCTGTGGATCTTTAGTTGGGAGAGGTAAGAATTATGAGGGGCTAGCAACAAGACCAACTTCTGGAAGTTTCTGTTCATCAAGGGTTCTGATTGGACAGTTAATAATTATGAAGTCACCTCAGTACTATTAGCATAAGAGGTATAATAATGAGTACCCAAGGGGTGTTTTAAGTTCGCTCTTGGACCGAGAATCGGGTGTGACAATCTGCACACGTGTAAGCTCCTTTGTGCATCATGGGCACCTGGCCCCATAGGTAGCCCTGGAGCTAAGAGATCTACAAGAGTAACTGACTCAAATGAGAGATAGGGATTAATAGAGATAGCCAGCTAGCTTTATTATTTTATTGCTGATATGTTTCACAGATGTTTATGCCTCTAGCATTTGCTACCTTATTGTAGAGTGTGTAACCTTATGTACTTAATAAACTAAAATATCTGTTACTGAGTCATTTCATTGTCTGTTGGGGACAAAGGTTCAGAATCCTGCCTAGCCGTTCAGCAAGCTACCAAGTACTCGTTGAGGTCTAGTAACTTGAGAACTGAGGCTTTAATTGGAAAAAGAGCTCAGTGCCTGCAAGGGATAGCATTAAGCCTAGAGGGTCTCAGTGTCCCTGGACTGAGGCACTGGCATGTACAGGGTGGTGGCAGTACTACCGGGCAAGGGGCTTTGCGGGTTTTAAGGTTCAGAAAACCAAGAACCCTAAGTTTCCAACCCCCCTTTGTTTATGACAACTGAGAACTCTCAGTCCAGGTCTCTACAGCCCCTAACTATAGAAGAAATCTCCAAAGGTATCTCAGTAGTCTCCTGTACTTTCCAAGCTGGGAGAGAGGAGACTAGTACCTTGTTCATCTGTGTAGAGTTGCCTGTGTACAGAGATTAGGGCTGGGTCATGTTCCTATAATTTTAATTTGATCACAACCAGTGTTGACGTGTTATGGCAACAACTTCAGCTACACAGAAGCAGAATTTGGATACAAAATTGTTCTTTTCTCGCTCTCCAAACCCATTCTTTACAATCTTTTGGAAATTGCAGATTCTATCCAATGTTTCAAATGCATCATTTTTTCTGTGATGACAAATAACTGAAATTGTGTGCCCTGTAATAAAATCTAAAATCTCTGCTGAGCAGTGCTCTTGGGTCAGAAGACAAATGTTCTCTGGTTCTTCCTGCTTGACAGCTGAAGAGAGCTTATTATTTATCAAACTCTCTGTGATGAATTTGCATCAATACTTGCTTCTCCTTTTATTCCCCAAGAATCTGTAGGGCACATGTGTAGTACTGGCATAGGCTTCTAGTTGATGTGGACAATGGTTACAATGTTTGTTTTTGTGTGCATTTTATATTTAGTCAACTGACAGTGGTTTCAAACGATTTTTTTTAAAGACTTCAGTCCCAAATAGAAATTTTAACTGGCTTGTTGAAGAGCCTGTCCACTATAACAGTTGCTTCTGTTTTTGTAGAATACTTCTTTGTAGACATAGCCAGAAGATGCACATTTATGGTAATTTGTATCTTCCTGCTGTGCCAGTGCAAACATCCAGTGCCAGTGTGAGGGATGCAAACATCATCACGCTGTACAAGAACAAAGGCGACAGGGGTGACTGCAATAACTACCGTGGCATCTCTCTCCTTAGCGTTGTAGGAAAGTTGTTTGCCCGAGTTGCACTAAAGAGGCTCCAGGTACTTGCAGAGAGCGTTTATCCAGAATCACAGTGCGGATTCCGAGCCAACAGGTCCACCACTGATATGGTATTCTCCCTTAGACAACTGCAGGAGAAATGCAGGGAACAACGACAGCCACTCTTTATAGCCTTCATAGATCTCACGAAGGCCTTCGACCTGGTCAGCAGAGATGGCCTCTTCAAGATTCTCCCCAAGATTGGATGTCCACCCAGGCTCCTCAGCATCATCAGATCCTTCCACAAGGACATGAAGGGCACTGTTGTCTTCGATGGCACCACATCAGACCCCTTTGACATCCGAAGCGGCGTGAAGCAGGGCTGTGTTCTTGCACCAACCTTGTTTGGGATTTTCTTCGCTGTCCTGCTGAAGCATGCCTTTGGAACCGCAACAGAAGGCATCTATCTCCGAACCAGATCAGATGGAAAGCTCTTCAACCTCTCCAGACTGAGAGCAAAGTCCAAAGTCCAGCTGAAATGTCTGCGTGACTTCCTCTTTGCCGACGATGCAGCTGTCACTACCCACTCTGCCAAAGATCTCCAGCAGCTCATGGATCGTTTTAGCAAGGCCTGCCAAGATTTTGGACTGACGATCATCCTGAAGAAAACACAGGTCATGGTTCAGGATGTGGACTCACCTCCCTGCATTACAGTCTCTGCGCATAAACTGGAGGTTGTCCATGACTTTGTGTACCTTGGCTCAATGATCTCTGACACTCTTACTCTCGATACCGAACTAAACAAGCGCATCGGTAAAGCAGCTGCCACGTTTTCCAGACTCACAAAGAGAGTCTGGTCCAACAAGAAGCTGACGGAACATACCAAGATCCAAGTCTACTGAGCTTGTGTCCTGAGTACACTTCTGTACTGCAGCGAGTCATGGACTCTTCACTCACAGCAGGAGAGGAAACTGAACACTTTCCACATGCGCTGCCTCCGACGCATTCTCGGCATCACCTGCCAGGAAAAAGTTCCAAACAACACAGTCCTGGAACGTGCTGGAATCCCTAGCATGTATGCACTGCTGAAACAGACGCCTGTGTTGGCTCGGTCATGTTGTGAGAATGGATGATGGCCGGATCCCAAAGGATCTCCTCTATGGAGAACTCGTGCAAGGAAAGCGCCCTACAGGTAGACCACAGCTGCGATACAACAACATCTGCAAGAGGGATCTGAAGGCCTTAGGAGTGGACCTCAACAAGTGGGAAACCCTGGCCTCTGAGTGGCCCGCTTGGAGGCAGGCTGTGCAGCATGGCCTTTCCCAGTTTGAAGAGACACTTGGCCAACAGTCTGAGGCTAAGAGGCAAAGAAGGAAGGCCCATAGCCAGGGAGACAGACCAGGGTCAGACTGCACTTGCTCCCGTTGTGGAAGGGATTGTCACTCCCGAATTGGCCTTTTCAGCCACACTAGACGATGTTCCAAAACCACCTTTCAGAGCGCGATACCATAGTCTCTCGAGACTGAAGGTTGCCAACATGCATGCTGTGCCAGTCCTGAGTAATAGGGTTACCTAAACAGTGTTGGAACAAGCCATAGTAAATAACTATGTCCCTAGCTGTAAAAACATTCATGGGCATAATGTAAACATTTCGGTATGCTAGTGGAGCTCACAAAACTTGGACCTGAATATAACCTTCAGGAGCTCAAAGAATAGGTGAGGTTCCAGAACTGTTCCTTTTTTTTCAACTGGCCTGGCCTGCAGTGATGGGAGCTGTAGCAGCAATACTTTGATCCAGAAAGAGGGGGAGAATGGTGTTTTCTTCTTCCTTCCAATTTCCTGCCACTCACAGGTCCTCAGAGAGGCCCCTTCCATCTTTTGAGGCCCTAGGCATAGTAAAAAAAACAAACAAAAAAAAACATTATACCAAGTTACAGTGCATCACTTATTTTATGAGCTATGCTGAGCATCATATTTATTTACTATGGTTTGTTCCAGTACTGTTTAGGAAATCCTGTGTCTCAGGATTTGTCGCAGCAAGAGGATATAAATACTCTACCATACTTGTAATCTTCTGGCTATGTCTACAATGGAGCCACAATATGTTGATATGACGTTATATTTTGGTTTGTTAGGGATGCGCATAAAAACAAGTTGCAATATTAAATGTCACAAAATTAATGATTATCTTCATTTGAAGACCCCTTTGAGCTTGAGGCCTAGTCCAAATGGCCTTCCTGCCATCACCCTGCTGATTGCACCTGGGCATGCTGCATAGCAGTGCTTGAGGATGAAAGACCTCAGTAACTCTTGGGAAAGTAGTTGGGTGACTTCTGAAATTGGTTTTGCTCAGATGTTAAAGCAAGCTGTTTCTATTTGAAAGTTGCTTTTTTTTATTTTCTAAGCCACTTAACTGGGGTAAGTGACCCATTCTATTAAATGTATGATTTTGCTTGCATACACTTTAGGCTTCTTACTTCCTGCTTTCTAAGTTTAAAGTGTGTTTCTAGTCTCAAATACCCTATCCCAGTGGTTCTCGAACTTTTCCGGCTCGTGCCTTCCCTGATCCTTGTAGCCATTGGTCACTCATGGCTCCCCGTTACAACACCTCACCTCAGTTACCCCCAAAATGGGGATGAAGATGTTATAATTATACACTAGAAACAAGGCTACCAGCACTCTGAGGCTGCAATCCTAACCACACTTACCTGAGAGTAAGCCCCATTGAACAAAATAGGACTTACTTCTGAGTAGACCTGGTTAGGATTGTGCCCTGAGTTTGTTAGCAGCACACCTGGAGAGTTTTGGAAAGGGAGGGGGGAAGTAATGAATTTGCTGGGGAAGGGGAAGACTTTGTTTTGTGTGTATCTGCTAATTGCAAACTGAGACCTAGAGACTGTTTGGCTGGAATCCTAACCCAACTTTCCTGGGAGTAAGTTCCATTGAACACAATAGGACTTACTTCTGACAAAAACTGACCTAGCTAGGATTGTGCCTTTTGTCTTACAGTAGCAGCCAACAGAGTACCCCCCCCCCCCCAATGAGGCAGGAGAAAAGAGGTATGGCTGAAAAAGAATGGGGATTTTTTATTTTTAATCAATTTTTGGAGACAAAGCCATCAAGAGTGGCTTTTTTTCTTTTTTGAAGGGGGAAGAAAAAGAGAAAGGTGAGGATCCTGGGTTAAGCTGACACAGACCCCCCAAGCCTATGTAGGTCTACTCAGAAGTAAGCCCCATCTGAGTCAATGGGGCTTACTCCCAGGAAAGTGTGGAAAAGATTGCAGCCACATACAGCAAGATTACAACTCACCCCAAAGTAGATGGGGGCTGCTCACACACACACATCCAACATACAGATGCCACCCCTGTTCCCCCCAGGCAAGACGGAGGGATGCAGGCTGGAGCATTTGGACACCCCCCCCCAGGAGCAGGCTGGCTCCTTCCTTCCCAAGCAGCCCTAACCAATCCCAGGATGCCCAGGGCAAGGGGCACACTGGGAAATGTAGTCCTTGGGGCGAGGTTGCACATGGAGAGAGCTCCATGATGAGATGCAGCACCTCTGCCTGCCCAGCCAACCTTCTCTCCCACCTCCCCCCACCATGTTTCACGCTTCACGCTGCCCCACCCACCTGCAGAAAAGCAGCAAGTCAGGAGGCAGCTGCCGGTCACCTCTCCCCAAGATGCCTGTCGACACCCCTGGAGGCTAGCCACGCCTCACTAGGAAGGCGGGACGCACAGATTGAATACTTCAGCCCTATCGTGTTATCAGTTGAAAATCAGCCTGATTAATTCAAAATTTACTGAAAATTTCAGTGTATCAATAACAAAATAAGAATGTGTGAGAATTATTTCTTTCAAACAGGAGATGGTTTTAGATTTATATCTTTTTCAACCATAAAATTTTCAAAACAGCTTATAACATTTAAAAATAAAATCAGTGTTAACTTTGAGGGCCAAGAAAGGGAGTAAAATCTTTTCTTGAAGTACCTTATGTTGGTAGGTATGGAATGGCAATAGACTGGACAGTGTTCTCTCCTCTTATTTTTCTCCTGGTGTAGAGCTCTTAATATCCTAGAGACCAAGCAAGGACGAGGCAGTTGCTCTATTGCTTGAGGCACCTTCTGTTCGTGGTTATCTTAATGGTGTTTGGCACAGGGGCCAGTTTGAACAGTATCCATTCCACCATTCCCTGCTCTCTGTGATTAGGGTGTGAGCACACTGAAGCCACAAAATGTGCTATGTATTTATGTTTGGTGAGTGTTGGGGTGCTGAGGGAGTTTGGGAATGAGAAGAACGGGAAAATGTACATTTTTAAATTTCAAGAGACACACAAAATAAAGTTCAGGAGATGCAAAATAGTCACAAATCTAAGTTTCAAGGGCTGATTGCAACTCATAGATAAATCTTAAACGAATAACTGTGATGAAATCAAAATGAAAAATGTTAAAGCAATGACTAAAAAGTGAGAAAGGGATTAAGAGTTCCATTGGTTCAATAGGTTCCCTTTTAAATCTTTTAGTTTTAAAGAAAGATTTTGTCCTAGCTCAGCCAGAACTGAGTATTGTAATGAGTTCTTGTAGACAAGAGTGTTCTTTTACTGGAGAGTCAGCTCATATAAATGATTCCTAGCAGAGGCATCCTCTTACGCACCAAAACAGCAAAGCTAGAACACATGAGAAGCTGAAACAAAATGTTGAAATATATATCCAACTCCTAGCAGAAGTCCTCTATTCAGGGCTCCAGCCAACTTCCATGAGGAACCTTGTTGCCTTATTTTGGGCTTCCAGAGAGGGAGAGGCTTTGGTAGTATAGAAACGTGAAAATACACATTTTCTCTTTTTTATTCTCCTGAAACTTTCCCTGTTGTGCTATATCTGCTAAACTAATTTATGCATGCCTGATGCTGGTTGTCAGCCTCAAATACATCCATTTTATTGCTATATAGTGTAAAGGAAGAATTGTGGGTGTGTTTTTTAGAAAGTAGGAAAGGAAAAGGGTGTTTCCTTCTTTGTATACTGTGAGGATGGGAACTTTTCAATCTCATGGTATGCATGTCCCCCACCCCTACCAATAACATAAGCTGTTTGTGGCTTGAGGAGGCCAATGGCCCCCTTCTATTTTTGTTTGCTTTTCTTTCAGTGGGCAACCTCAACATTCCATGGCTCAATTGCCTTCAATATGCTGTAGTTCTAAAGGCAGCTTCAGGAAAACTTCAGCTGACTATTGAGCAAATGATTCACCTGTAGTGGATGGGGTCATATTTCCTTAAACAATCAAGTTTGTATTTTGGGAGTGCTTCTGGATTCAGTTATTTTCCTTGGATATATAGGTAACATTTCTAACCAGGAATGTCTTTAAGTGTCCAGTTTGAAAGAACTGCACCCTCTTCAGAAAGGCTATAGGTAGAAACATGAATACCCCATACCAGAGGTTCTCAAACTGGGGCATTGCAACACCCCAACCTGAGAAGCTCTGGCTTTTGCCCCTTTAAGGGGTTGGGAGGGGAGAATGTAGTGACATGATCCCCAAGATTGCACCACTGCCAGGGGTGACAGGGGCTTCGTTTTACTCGCCAGTATCAGCAGCAGCCTCCCAGGTGTACGGGGAACCCTGTGGAAGCCTCCACAGGACTCCTTAAGCTTTGGAAAATCTAAAAATAAAGATTGTGACCTACTTCCGGTTTTGCAGTCAATATTCTTTTTGAATATTTTGAGGCTTAGGAAGCCCTGAGGAAGCTTCCATGGGGCTCCCTGCACTCCTGCAAAGACTTAAAGCAGTTCCCAGACTCCCAGAGAGTTTGCCCTATACCTTTGTGACCTCTAGGCTGGGTTATAGTAAAATGCTTTGCTTGTAACCAACTGTAGTGGCTAGTGCATTTTTATATAAACAGATCATATCTTGTGATTTCCCATTTCTCAATAAATTCAATTCACATCTGAATGACAGCTGAAGCTGTGGCAGGTTCTGTTGCTAGATACTATTGACTTTCTCTCGTGATCTTGACTGATATAATCCAGTTCCTTTTTTTTGTTGCTGCTCTTTAGGTGAAAATACAATAAAAGTTGCAATATCCAGCATCCCTGGGACTGAAGAATTACTTAATATCATAATTTTCTGGATGTTAGAATGTTATACTTCCTTCCAAGCTTCCTCTTCTAACCCCTTCCTCCCAGGGCTTTTGTGTAGCTGCAGCATCTTCATTTGTCATTTTCACTGGGGACTTCACTATGGAATTGCTTGGAATGCTCCTTAGTGGCTTTCATAGTTGTCAGTAGGCTGCAAACCAAAAGTCAGGGGTAAGCTTGCTGAGCCAATTAATAGAACTATCTAGATTATCAAGTACCAGATAACACATGTTTTTAATGCATTTGGCTTTCTAAAGTTAGTGTCTTTTCAGTACAACCTTTTTTGTTTTTTGTGCAATCTCAGAATTATTATTTAAAATGTAATGTTGTGCAGCAATGGTACTTTAGTTCCTTAAGATCTCTTGGCAGGATTGCATCTGGACCTGGTTACTTCTTTAATTTGTCAATAAGGTCTGAAATGTCTTCTCATTTAATCTTCATTTGACTTAATGAATGTATCAAGGAGACAGTTTTCTTCCTATTGCCAATGCAGTTTTGATTATGCATACACTGCATAGATCTAATGAAGAAAAAAATGCAAAAATGTTTCTATTGTTTAATTTAAAAAATTGGATGTTGTACAGTATCACTTACCTGGAAGCCATTCCAGCATAGCAGTGTAAAGAGGATCTTTCTGGTTGTCAACTATAGTCAAGTTAGGTAGGCTGGGCATAGAGCACCAAGTTTGAATGTGCCCCAGAGTTCTTTTTGCTCTCAGAGAGATGGGTTTTACAGCACCAGTCATGATGAAAACAGCATGCAAAGGACTTAAGTACCATATGCTTCCCTGTATAAAGTGACATGCACCTCAGAATTCTTGGTAAAGATGGAGAGATGAAGCCTACTCAACACCCTCTTCCTCTAGATGTCCTCTTGCTTCCCTCTTCCACAGTTTTCCTATCCATTGAGGTGACAGGAATGAATGATGAGGTGGGAGACAACTGGGGAGCCAGATGGCAACCCTTGAGGGGACAACTTTGGCTTGTAGGCGACCAGTTCAAACCTTGTATTAGTTGCAGTTGGAAATAGGGAGGTCTGAAGCATTAAAAATGATAAGAGTTTTCTTTTGTGTTCTGAAATAAAAACACCACTTATAATTTTAGTTATATTTTCAGATTGTAGAATGATCTCTACAGTAAAACCTGGATTGAATGCAAGGTATAGTTTGCACTGTATTCAGACCACTGTGCTTAACCTATTTTTGACCAGTCCACAGGTGCACAAATTTGGTCCCTGTTGGGCAGAAATTAGAAAGCTTTGCTAATTCTATTAAAACTCCTTTTTACTGAAATAATTTTCCATGAAGATACTCTTGAATGTTCTATTGCAGGAGTCTTTGTTGGCTATCTAAATTGAAAGGCCAGGCTTATTGTGTGATAATGCAGCATGATAAATATAGTCAACAATATGTTTTACGAAGAGGTACGGATGGTATGCACTACTAATTATGCTGTAACTAGATGAGATGCTTAGACTGGCAAAATGACTTTTGTGTCATTTAGTTTGGACAAACAGAAGTGTGGGACCACTTTTCTGCCTCCCGTTGTGTTAGTATTTTTTGTAGAATTAAAAATTGTGTGTGTAATAAAAAGCTGTTTTAAAAGTCTTTGTATTGATATTGACAATTGATAATATGCTGAAGTCACTGTGAAGAACTTGATACAGAATAAATACCTACTTGATTTGTATTATGGGAACAAAACATGCATGACTGATAAAGTTCCACTCTGTTCACAAATTCTATAAGACTAAAAATCTACAGATTTTGGTTGCACTGCCAAATACTTTTGAAGTCAGCAGGGTTCAAAACCTGGTATGATATTCTGGCTTCTTCATATTGCAGTTAGGATAAACCAGGAAATGACAGTTTTGTTAGACTGTTAATGGCATCTGCAAATTTCTTCACATTGCATATGAAAGGAATGGATAATGTGTGAGCCCAAAACCATGATTTCATAAGATTTAGCATTGCGTTTGAGCATTGCCAGTAGCATTCCCTTTTAGCAACTGCACAGCATTGTGACTAATCATGATGCTTGGCATCCTTCAGTCTCGGAAGACTATGGTGTCACGCTCTGAATGGTGGTTCTGGAACGGAGTGTCCTCTCCAGTGCACGAAGCCTGGGTAAAGTAGGTATGGAGGATAGGCTATTACCCATGCAGCAAATCCCCCCTCTCCACGTCGCTGAAATGTTCCAATGGAAAGGCAGAGGCCAATACGGTTGGTTCCAGTGGCGTCGCAGGAGTTGCCAGAACGTGACTGTGTTCAGCCATGAACTGCCTCAGGGACTCATGATGCTATCTCCATGACATGTTGGACATGACATGATGGACATGATCTCCAAAATCATGATGCTATCTCCAGACATTTAACCATGATATATTTGGCCATGATATAATTACTAGATTTCCAGGTCACCGAGATTCATGGCTGTTCAGCCACGCACCTTAGAGGGAACACTTATCTCCAGTATGTAACTGGATAGTTATAATATGTTACTGAAATGTTGTTGGATTGAGGAGTTAAAGTGAAGGTGGAATGGGAAGGTGTCTATTCATGTTGCCAAAGCTTCCTCTTGAACTACCAGGGCTGCGCATCTGTACCTATGCAAATCTGAAGCCTAAATTATTAGGCCAGCAGTTAAGGGATTTGAAAAAAGCAGACACATTGTTTGTTCTTCTTACTGGGTCTTAACACATTAAAGAGCAAAGTCTGTGTCTCATCTGCAAGTCCCTTGCACTGGTTTCAGACCAAAATAATGGTCAAAGGATCCAATGCCAATTTCTCCTATCTCTGGTCTTGCATCATTGGTAATAAAGATCATTAGACTTGAACTGTTGTTTGGGTCTCCATTCTCATTTTCGTGTGTTGTGTGTGTGGAATTAGTCTCTGTACCTTCTATAAATTATACTGTACCTTCTATATACTGTATCTTCTATAAATTCTTTATCAGCTCTATATGTTTCTTCTTTTTCTTCCCTTTCCTGGTAGATCTATCAAGTTCAAAAGGTAGGGTTTGCTAAGCCTCTTGTGTGATTGCATGTATTTTTTCCTTTGCATCAGGAGTCTTGATAGCATTTGTAAAATAAATCCACTTAAATATGTCAGGTATGCAGCAGGTTTTATTTTTAAAGCTCTTTTGCTTCTTTCTAAGCCATGTAAAATTCTGTTAGTAGCTTAACATTCACCATGAAGAGTGAGCTTGATCTCTTTATAGTTTATCAAAAGGGCAACTTCCACATGGTTGGTTTACAGCTTTGGTATTAAACAATAAATTGAGCGACATGTTCACAAAGAAGAATATGTAGCACAGGATTTGTCCCCAGTAGTCGCTCTTCGTAACTGTGCAGACTTGATCTGTCATTTGGATTTGTAGGGTTCAACATGGGGATTGGTAACATCTCTGCCTGGCTTGTGGGTGTTAAGATGTCAGTCCCACTAAGAACTTTTCATCTGGAGACACCATTAGTCAGCTAGTACCTGCTGTATAATTCTAGTGAAGTTCTTTGTGTGTAGTGTTTGTTTTTAGAGTCATAATTACTTGGCATTCTGCAGTGGTTCCAGAGTGGTTTAATCTACAAAAGCCCCTCTCTTTTGGGCAGGCAGGTTCAGGTGATCCAAGTCTTCCTTGGGAGGAGGAGCTCCCCGTGTTCCCTAGACTGACCTTGCCTTGTGGATAGTAAGCTGGGTCTACTCTTTGCTCTGCCAAGAGCAAGTTTTTTTACAATTCCAAGTCATCAGCCTTAAATGGGGATTTTGAGAGAGAGAACAGCTTTTAAGAGGAAGCTGTGGATCACCATGCTGCACATAGCAACTGGGTTGCAGCAGGAGCCTGAGGGGAGTGGGCTGCCTTTCACATGCTGAGAGGAAGCACAGAGAGCTCAAGCTTGTGGCGGGAGGTAACCAAATGCGGAAACCTGAGACAGAACATTCCAGACTTCTAAGAGTAAGCAGTTAAGTTCTTCAGTATAGGGAAGAGCTGCAGTACAAAAATAATTTATTTTGGAATCCTGATAGTTTTATTAGAGCACTAAGTGTGACAATCCTTTGTGATTGAACTTTAGGGTGCATAATTATAACAAAGAAAGAAGACAAAATCTCAAAGTGCCTTTATTTGTAAATCAGCTGCCATTTACTTTATTCATACACCATGATTCTGAAAATCAGGCTCCTTTTGCTTAGGTGACATTCTGTTCTTCTTTTGCATGTTTTCATTAGATGTCTATGCTTACTAATGCTTTTTGAAAGTAACAGAATGGCAGTGCAAATGAAGTTGCTTCTTCAGTGCTATACTTTTGCCTTGACTGCTTTTGTCTTACTCTCTGTATGTGAAGATGGTATTGTAGAACTGTTATTGCCGTGTTTCAGTCCTCCCATAGGCACAAACCAGATAGGCATTAGTTTAATATCTGATAAGACCAATTTTACAAACTTCTGTAGTGCTTCAGTTGGCACTTAAAAAAAGATGAGATTCATTCTGTGCCATGTAGTGAGTACTGCTATAATAGATGACATCATAGGGCCATATTGGACAGCTCTTAGGCCATCCCTAGCAACCAGCAGTAGTCTTCCCCAACTGGTTCTTTATTCCTTACTAAAACTGGTGAGGGTGCATTCTTACTTGTGTGAGTAATGTTGGATGTTTAAAAAGCAGAAATAAATGCAACTCTACTTTGCTTACAGTAATGACCTGCTATTTCAAGAGCACTGGGTATGGGGGAGTTCATCTTATGACAATGTACTCTCCTCTCCAGCACCTTCAAGAACAATTCATGACTGCTGGCCTTCTGGCCTAGTCCATTTTACTACTTTGTTAACGTGCAAATGCTTCCTATAATCTCATACAATTGGGATTTAGGCAGTAAAACAAACTAGGCTTCCTCCTTGCAATACGCCTATTTGTACTGTTGTCAAATGCTGTAGTGACAACAGCATGGTAGCTCTAAGGAAGAAGTTGTTCCTGTCTTACAAAAATGCTTGTCTGGGCAGAGGCAAAGGCAAAGAAGTCAATTGAACTGGTTTTCATTTATTGGGTTGTGTTATATGTAACATCAAACATTCAGTAGTCAAAGAATTTCCTGTTAGATGTTCAAATAAGAGGGCAAGTACTTTGGCTTCCATGCCTTCTCTGAGAGACGGAGTGTCTTTGCATATGGAAGAGACAAGGCAAAAGCTGATCAAATGTTATGTAACTGGCAAGTTTTAAATAAGAACATAAGAACAGCCCCACTGGATCAGGCCATAGGCCCATCTAGTCCAGCTTCCTGTATCTCACAGCGGCCCACCAAATGCCCCAGGGAGCACACCAGATAACAAGAGACCTCATCCTGGTGCCCTCCCTTACATCTGGCATTCTGACATAACCCATTTCTAAAATCAGGAGGTTGCGCATACACATCATGGCTTGTACCCCATAACGGATTTTTCCTCCAGAAACTTGTCCAATCCCCTTTTAAAGGCGTCTAGGCTAGACGCCATCACCACATCCTGTGTGGCAAGGAGTTCCACAGACCGACCACACACTGAGTAAAGAAATATTTTCTTTTGTCTGTCCTAACCCGCCCAACACTCAATTTTAGTGGATGTCCCCTGGTTCTGGTATTATGTGAGAGTGTAAAGAGCATCTCCCTATCCACTCTGTCCATCCCCTGCATAATTTTGTATGTCTCAATCATGTCCCCCCCTCAGACATCATCCCCTCTTTTCTAGGCTGAAGAGGCTCAAACGCCGTAGCCTTTCCTCATAAGGAAGGTGCCCCAGCCCCGTAATCAACTTAGTCGCTCTCTTTTGCACCTTTTCCATTTCCACTATGTCTTTTTTGAGATGCGGCGACCAGAACTGGACACAATACTCCAGGTGTGGCCTTACCATAGATTTGTACAACGGCATTATAATATTAGCCGTTTTGTTCTCAATACCCTTCCTAATGATCCCAAGCATAGAATTGGCCTTCTTCACTGCCGCCGCACATTGGGTCGACACTTTCATCGACCTGTCCACCACCACCTCAAGATCTCTCTCCTGATCTGTCACAGACAGCTCTGAACCCATCAGCCTATATCTAAAGTTTTGATTTTTTTGCCCCAATGTGCATGACTTTACACTTACTGACATTGAAGCGCATCTGCCATTTTGCTGCCCATTCTGCCAGTCTAGAGAGATCCTTCTGGAGCTCCTCACAATCACTTCTGGTCTTTACCACTCGGAAAAGTTTGGTGTCGTCTGCAAACTTAGCCACTTCACTGCTCAACCCTGTCTCCAGGTCATTTATGAAGAGGTTGAAAAGCACCGGTCCCAGGACAGATCCTTGTAATGCATGTTGCTGAATGATGATTTTAGTAAAACAGCAAATACCAAAATCAGTAGTGTCCTATAAAGTACAATATTCAAATGAGTAGGGTGAACATCTTTATGCATTTTAAATGGACAGACACTTGACAGGGATTCTGTAGCAACTGCCTGCTCTGAGCAAGGGTTAAACTAGATGGTGTCCCGGTTCCTTGCAGCTCTTAACTTTCAATGATCCTAAGTAGTGTTTTTGAGAACCAAAATATTCTTGGTAGTTTAGCAGATCTCTAACAAATGAGTGTGTCTGTTTGAAATATACTTCAATCTTTGCCAACTAGGTACATAATATGTGATACCCTATCTATTTTTTAATAAAATTCGAGTTGACTGTTCCTTTTAATTTTCTCATATAATTGTCAGTCTCATTTCTGTTTCATAGGCAACAAACCTTGAGTTAAGAACTTAAATTTTAATTCTCCAGTGGTTGCAGGGTGGCTCATTCTCTGGCATCTGGGAAGTTCCTCCCTCCTGGCTGGCAAGGTCAAATGATCTGAGTTTTGCTGGGGGGGAGGGGCTCATCAGGCTGATGGCGCCTGAAGCAAAATAACAGGTATAAGTACTTGCTCTCTTAAATCAATATGTTTTTTTCTTTGTTTAACTATGGCTTATGCCATAGTTCTCACACATTTAGCACTGGGACCCACTTTTTAGAATGAGAATCTGTCAGGACCCACCAGAAGTGATGTCATGACCAGAAGTGACATCATCAAGCAGGAACATTTTTAACAATCCTAGGCTGCAATCCTACCCATACTTACCCACGAGTAAGTCACATTTACCAACACTGTTAAAAGAATATACAGAGTAGCTTGTTAAAAGTACAGGTCTGTAACATTTCCTCAAATGCAGTCACATACCATGGTAGCATTGTTATATTAAAAATAAAATATTTAAATGAGTGGGGACCCACCTGAAATTGATTCGCAACCCACCATTTGAGAAACACTGGCTTACATCATAAATGACTGAAAGGGCACAGCTCTCCTCAGACAGCTGTGACACATCATGCTGCAGCACCAATGAAAAGGCAGGACATCAGAGGCCCAGACAAGTGGATCTCTTGGACCTGCACCTGAGGCACAGACACCATTTTTTTCTCCTGCTTGAGTGAGTAAGTTCTGAGTGTCATCACAGCTGTTCCAGACTTCAGCAGCGGTTGCAAAAAGTGCAGAAAAGCCCTACTCCTGTCCCCCCCCCCCCACTCAAGCATTGGTGTCATATTGTGGCCTCATGGCCCCAGCAGCTTTGGAGGAAGAAGCAGGCTCTCGTTCACCTTCCTGAACATCCATCAAGCCCTTAGCTTGTACCTAACACACAACAAACCCTTTTGTAAGTCAGAGACCATGTTTTTCTAATTCGAACAGTTCAGACTGGGGATCAGGTTTCCCTGTCCAACATTTCTCAGTGGCTTAGGGAAAGCGTCACAGGAGCATACAAGGCAAGGTGATGGGGCAGCCCACAAAAATGGCTCAGTCTACCCACTCAGCAGTTGTTTCCAGCTGAAGACCAGGACAGTTAAGTTTTCACTTACAGCTATGTTGGCAGTTCTTCAGCTGCGAGCAGTGTTCCAGTTATAGGGAGGTATAGCAAGGTTTTACCATGTCTGGGAAGCCTCCCCCCAGTGAGACTCAGATCATCTGACTTTACCTGCCAGGAGAGAGGAGCATCTCAGAGACTGAGCCATCCTGGAACTCTGAGAAGGGGAATTCATAAGTTAATTAAAATCTCCCTGTGGGTTTTTTTAAGAACCTGGATTAAAATAGCATGCATAATTTTCCTGCCCAACATTTTGTTGATATCAGATCATTGCCACCTGATGTCTACCTGGGGATTGCCCTGGTTTAAACAGTATCTGTTCATACTTTTTGTGTTTACTCTTATGAAATTTGAACTTTGTGTATATATTTAAATATACTATGGCATGAATAAGAACTGATTTCGCCCATGTAAGATCCGAGTACCATTGTTGCTCTGTCTATTGAGTTGTCTGCTTTGGGCACAATCCAAACCTACTTTTCAGCATTGACATAAGGGCAGTGCAGCTCCTAGATAAGGAAACAAATATTCCCTTACTTTGAGTAGGTCTCCATGAGTGCCCCCCAACAACAGGATGCAGCACGCATCCCATTGGCACAGCTATGCCAGTGCTGGAAAGTGGATTAGGATTTGGGCCTAAATCTCTCAGCAATACAGCAAAGCGGACTAGTGTAATTGCCTGTTACTAATGGTACTAAAAATGCTGAAAGTCCTAGCATATTATGCAAAAAGGGCTGTTTAACAGGCTGTTCTCTCCATTTGTAAGTGTCCTGATAGATTACATCTATCTTGTCCATTTAAGTCAAGTGCAATGTGATGCCACTGTTCAAACTTGGGTTTCCCTTTATAATAAGTGAATCAGAAATTCAGGCCTGTCTCACCATTCTCCATTTCTTTCTCCGTGGCATGGCATGCACTACTAAAAATGCTTGCCTGCATTCTATTTTTTGACTGCAACTTAAACAGCACTGCCATTCTGCTCAAAGGAATTTGCTTGAAAAGCAGGTTCTGCCCCAGTGACTTTAGAGAACACTCACTATTCACCATGGCTTGTAGTTTTGCATGAACATGTTTGCTTGATTCTTTGTTTGTGGGAGAGAATATAATGCTGCTGAGTTTACTGCAGGTGTGAGCAACATACACCTTGCAGGAGACATTCAGCTTCTGGAGTACTTTGATGGCAGACCTTTAGAAGACAGGCAGACTGACTTTGACTGTTTTGGGATGGGTGGGGGGGGGAGGCAAGGAATTACCTTTCCTCAAAGTGAAGAACCGATCCAGATGTGCAGAAAATGCAACATAATCCTTCCTTATATTCTTTTAGACTGTCTAAAAATGTTCACTTCCCTTACAAACATCTGCTTTTATGCTACCATTCACAATAAGCTTCTTGCAGATCTCTTCACTGTTTCATATCTGGGTCTTCTCTTGTCTCTCTGTAATCTTCCTTGGGTTTTTGACTTTACGTTTTATAACTTGTTCGATAAACTCAACCTTTTCTCAGTCTTTTTTTTTAATTGCAGCACCCTACTATTGGAAAACAAACATTCCTTCCCCCATACTTATACAGTTCCCTCTGTTTTATAAATTGCACCAAATTTACCTTTTTCTCCTCATTTTTTTCTTAGCGGACATTTCCTTCTTGGGGAAAAAAGTATCTCCTGTCATTCATGTCTCTAATCCACCACTCTCAGTGTTCTATCTTGTGAGCATGTGCTTTCTGTATTACAATAAAACTTGTGCAGTGTCTTATCTTTTAAGTGTGTGTTATATTAAATAGTGTTTGGGTTCACTTTATAATGTGCCTTTTCTGTACAACTGAATCGGCCCTCACTGGAACAGTGTTAGTGATGATGGGTTATTGGGGAACTAAGGCCCTGACTAGATCCTGCCTTGATAGAAGCAGCAGGCCCACTTCAAGATTCTCAGTTTCTGGATCACTGATGACCTTTCAAGCTGGAGACTTTCCTCTTTTGCAACCTCTGTCAGAGTACAGTAAGTACATGTCTGCCATGAGGAGAATGACCTAGTTCAACATTTGACTATCAGCTAATGTTGGATTTCTTTCATGGCACCTGGTAGTACTGAGTAAGTTGCTCACCTCTGTACTGATGATTCTGAAGGGCATGCCTATGCTACAGAGACAGGTTTTGTTTTACTTCTAACTTCTAACAGTCCAATCCTATGCAGGTCTGCTCAGAAGTAAGTTTCATTGTGTTCAATGGGGACTACTCCCAGGAAAATGTGCAAAGGATTGTAACTTTATTTGCCACATTGGTGTACAGAACACGACTGTGAGCTTCTCAGTGAATTGAAACAGCCCTTACTAAATACCTTATTGCTAATAACATACAGATACGTTTTTCTTCACTACTAATAAGGTATTTGAGCAGTTTTTGCTCTAGCAATACTATGCCATTGGTAAATGTTCATGTCAGTGGACCATGGCTGTCATTAAGTCCTTATTTGAGAGACTTTACTTCCTTGATGTACCGGTACCTACATCAGATTGAATCAAGTACCAAGTATGTACGTAATTGTGGCTTCTTGTTCGCTGCAATTAAAAGTGACATGTTTTCTTAACTAAGGCAAAATCTCTAGTGTAGGCATGCCTACAGTATTTTATATTCAATGTATCTTACCTCAAGTTCTTTTCCTCCTTTCATTCATAGAAATATTATGGTCTGGATACAAAGTTTGGCGACATCGAACAATGGATGGTAGGCTGATAAGAATCTAAATTTGCTTAAAAGCCTAATGTTTTGGACAACTTGTTCTCTCTACTTGAAGATTTGTTTTCTTGAACTTGATTATTAACGTGTTTTTCATAGTCTGACGATTAGAATGGAAATTGCCCACCCATGTTCTTTTTTTAAAACCAAAAGCATTTTCTTATAATGCAATGTAATATTGCTGTGGAACATCTATAATAATGATTGAGTTTATTGGACTATCTTAGGTTTAATAGCACTGTATTGGTGGGAGGCTTGTACCAAACTACTCAACTAGCATAGCGAGCCCATCAGGAAATTTCAACTTCTCCTAGTTAGTTCTGGGGAGAATAACTCAGGTTAGTAAAATCCAGTTGTTTGTTGGAGATCATTTCACTGCTAACTTCAGTGAAGAAAATTAAGTCTACAGTGTGAAACATGGGTCGAATCTCAAATGTATGCAGCAGTTCTATCTTGGGGTGCTTTGAGAAAAGCAACATTGTTAGCTTTCTGTTTATTAGCCTATTTGTCCAGTGTTTTGTCTCCATTTAAGTTCAGATTGTTATGCTGAAGTAGCCTCAATCTGTTTAGCTAAATAAATGTATTCTATTTTTTTTAAACAGTTACAGAAATACTAATGACCAGGATATATTCTGGCTATTCCATGGTATCCCTTTGTTTTTGCTGTACTGTACTATCAGCATGTGAAATATTTCTAGTGAAGAAAGATTCTTGGAGACAAAGAAATAAGTTCATTAGAGGGTCAGTTATCTTTCAGAACCTGTTAAAGTTTCTACCTATAGCTCCTAAGATTACAGTATATCTTTCACCATGTTATGATTTCTTGCTTACCCTAAAAATGCTGTTATTTTCCCAAGTCTTTTTCTCTTGAGAAATCCTCATGTTTACATGGGAGAATAAGCAATGCAGGCTACATAAACTGTGCTGGTTACTGTTAACCTGTGTAGATGGTAAGGACATGTTGAAGTGTATATCATATATCTGGGGACCAGAAGTTTTGAACTATTCTTCCTAGTTTCAGAAATTAGAGCAGTTTGAGTATATTCTTGCAGAATTCCTTATTTTCTAGAGCAAGGAAAGTTAGTGGGACCCACTAGTGGGGCAGGAATAATAGTTATAATGTGATCTTGTATATACATGAAACTACTGAGCCTGGGACAAAAATACAGGTGTGGTAAAATGTTACCTTTCCCCCCCTCCCTTCTGTTTGAATATTTCTCTTCATCATCAATTATAGTCTTGCTAAATCCAACTGTGTTCTCATCTCTAACTTTTACTTTTAAAGTTCTGTAATAGTGTTTCTTCACTTCCAACATTTCATCTTCTATCTTCCCTCCTGCCTTGGTAGGAAGACAGTGAACGTTACACTCGTAAATCCAGAAGAAATGCCTCGGTTAGTAATTGTTTGCATTGTGTTAAAATTTTAAATTGAAAGTAATGAATAAATTAGAATTCCTCTTCTGTAAGTTTCTGGGGAACTTCTGCAAATTAAACAGAGTTCCACTGTTTCTTTTTCAGTGAAGGAATTGCAAGATGGCCATAGGATCACCCACTAATTTTTCTTCCATGTTCAAATTCCCTATGGACTACTGCTCCCTGGCTGTTAATGCTAACCCATGGTTTATTTCTAAGCCAGCATTTGTAACCAGCTTCAGCCCCTTCAGCCCCAGCACACATCCAAGGTGTGCGTATTTCGTTAGCATAGTCAGTGCCTGATGGTATGTCTATCATGGGTGATGGTTAAAGGCAGTGGTGGCAGCTTTTATGCAAGGCAGCTGTTAGGGAAGGGGCATGTAATCGTGTAACCCTCTTCCAATCTTAACCATGACTGAATATGATATCAGTGCTTGCCAGTCATAAATAATTGGCAGCAATAGTACAGCAGTAGAACAGCAGTAGATATACTAGCAGCATATCTTTTATTTATCTACTGCATGTAAAACTAGATGCTTTAGAAATCAATAAGCTAATAATACTTCAGATATTTCTATTTGAATTTAATTTTCCTGGCATTTATTCATCAGTTGCTTTTTGCTTAACATATATGAAACCTTCAGCAGTAAATTTGGAGTGGTTTTGGAACTGTTTTGGATTCAGTTCTGAAAACCTCTCCCTGTTTTGTCTGTAGTTACTTGATACACTTTCATATTTTAAAATTTTCTGGTGTCCTGTTCACTTGCTTCTTCATAGGCTTCGGATGAAGATGAGCACATGTCAGTGGGTAGCCGTGGAAGCCTAAGGGTTAGTAACAGTTTAAACAAGCAAAACTGTTTCTGCCGTTACCGAAATTGCTTCCCTCCCCCTCCTTACGATGGATGGCTTTGCTTTACTCTACTCCAGATAGTCTGATAGCTCCTTTTTCTGTCTTCCCTCTTCCCACTTTCCTTGTTGTAGCTTGAGTCAGGGAGAGCCATGGTGGCCTGTCAGATATAGAACTGTTAAAAAAGCTACGATCTTCTGGACAGTTACATTTCAGTTACATCCTGTAATTTGTAGTGCATGGTGTGCTTTTATTTGTATAGGGCAATTGCTAAGGAACAATAAGCTGCTCCATGGTTGATGACACAATGGAAAAAATAGCATGAGACATTATAGAAAATATATTGCTTGATATTATTGCAAACTAAATGTTACTACATAGTTTTTCATTCATCTTATTAATTTTAGGAGGAGGGGCTGTTTAATTTTTTAGTTTAGCGTGGAACACTTATGTGTTACTATCAACATACCTGTGGTTTTCCTTATAATGTTATCCAACTTGCACAGTTTGTGATTGGGTCACAATCCTAACCAACTCTCCAGCACCAAGGTAAGGGCAGTGCAACTCTGAGGTAAGGGAACAAACATTGCCTTACCTTGAGGAGGCCTTCGTGACTGCCCCACAACTGTAGGATGCAGCACATGCCCTGCTGGCACAACTATGCCAGTGCTGGGAAGTTGGTTAGGATTGCACTCTAGATGAGTTATGTATCCATTGCAGTATCCTCATTCTTTACCCATAATACTGGTCACTTTTTTCTTAAACAGTATGATCCTCTTTCATTCTGTCTGCCTGGGAGAAAGTAACAAAAGCATGAAGGTTTTGTATGTACCCATTCTTAATCTGTCCTAAGCTGCAAGCCATTTTGTATCTAATGGGCAAGTGGAATGGGTATAGCAGACTTCCCTCTTCAGTCCAATAACAAATGAAAAATGGTTTGATTTGGAACTTGTTGCCTTAGCTGACAGCATGAAATGATTTCTGGAGCCATATTCATTAACCACTGTGGAATTGATGCAATACTGATATCAAAACACTATAAACTTTTTGTACCAACAGATGGGGAAAACCCAACAGTGGCTAAAAGCAGCAACCTTGCTGTGCTGTTCATGCTTCTGCATTGTTTGTTATAGGTTATCGCAATAAACATTGAACATACCTAAGGTTTAGCAATTGGATGAAGTAGGGTTACATTCCAGAGCTTCTGTTTAGCAATGGATTTCATGCTGTGCCTCAAAACAAGAGAGCAAACTGTTCGTATCAAGCAGAGTATAGCAATCATTTTAAATTCAGCCATCTGAATGGAAGATGCTGTATTCTATTGATACCTTAAAGTAGTTAAAATAGGCTAGTTATAGTGGCATTTATGCACAGGTGTTCATATCTCAAATGAACATG